>NC_141685.1:1568968980-1569043980 GCF_964263255.1 Lissotriton vulgaris
CACACACACACACACAGCCACACACACACAGCCACACACACAGCCACACACACACAGCCACACACACACAGCCACACACACACAGCCACACACAGAGCCACACACAGAGCCACACACAGAGCCACACACACAGAGCCACACACACAGAGCCACACACACAGAGCCACACACACAGAGCTGGCGCGGGGAAAGGAGGGACAAGTTACAAGGAGAAGGCCTGTTTGAACAAAAACGTTTTTAGATCTTTGCGGAAGGAGGAATAGTGTGTGGAAAATCGTAGGTGGTCGGGGAGGGAGTTCCAAAAGGTGGGAGCCAAAGTTGAAAAATTGGCTCCTCCCCACTTTTTGCGTTTAAAACGTGGGATTTGCAGGAGGGATTTAGAAGAAGAGCGAATCTCTCCGACCGGAACATATTCGTTGATCAGAGAGGAAATGAAGGCAGGGGCAGTGCCCTGGCGGGCCTGAAAAACCATACAACCGGTTTTAAAAAGGGAGCGTTCCTTGACAGGAAGCCAGTGGAGCTCCTTGAGGAGGGGTGTAGAGTGGTGGAAACGTGGGAGACCATACACCAACCGAGCCGCTTGGTTCTGGACCATCTGGAGCTTCCGCAGGCTGTATGCAGGGATGCCGTTGTAAAGGGCATTGGCATAATCCAGCCTCAAAATCACCAGCGCGGACATGATCAGTTTAAGTGCCTGGGGGGAAAAGAAACGGGAGACAGTGCGGATGGTTCGGAGAGTGAGGAAACAGGAAAAAACCACAGAGCTGATTTGTGAGTGTAAAGTGAGTTGGTTGTTCATTTTGACACCCAGGGTTTTAACTGTGGAGGAAGGAGTGGGGGGAAGGACCAAAAGAAGAGGGCCAGAAGAGAGAGTTCCAGGGACTGGAAGAACCACCTGTGAGAACCAACTCGGTTTTGTCCGGGTTCAGCTTGAGATGGTTGTGGTTCATCCAGTCCCTGATGAAAATCATAGTGGACTGGAAATTTGAGATAGAGAGGGGAGAAGAGGAGAGGTTAAAGATGAGCTGGAGGTCATCCGCATAATTATAAACGGTGACCTCCAGCTGCTGAAGTGCAAAGATTAAAGGAAAGATGTAAAGATTGAACAGTAAGGGAGAGAGAGTAGAACCCTGGGGGACACCGCAGGTGACTTGAAGTGGGGTAGTCGTGAAGTCCCCCAGCCGAACCGCCTGGGTGCGGTCCCTCAGGAAGGGGGATAGCCAGACCAGGGCTGAGCCCTCAATTCCCGCCGCCTTGACACGTGAAAGCAGGATGGTATGGTCCACCGTGTCAAAGGCGGCGGAGAGGTCAGGGAGCACCAGCGCCTGATGTTTGTTGTAATCCATGCCCTCCCTGAGGTTGTCCAGGACCGACAGAGCAACACACACAGAGCCACACACACACACAGAGCCACACACACACACAGAGCCACACGCACCCACAGAGCCACACGCACACAGAGCCACACGCACACAGAGCCACACGCACACAGAGCCACACACACATGCACAGAGCCACATGCACAGAGCCACCCACACACACAGAGCCACACCCACACACACAGAGCCACACCCACACACACAGAGCCACACACACACACAGAGCCACACACACACACACAGAGCCACACACACACACAGAGCCACACACACACAGAGCCACACACACACCCACAAAGCCACACACACCCACAGAGCCAGAGCCACACACACAGCCACACACACACACAGAGCCACACACACACACACAGAGCCACGCACACACACACACACAGAGCCACGCACACACACACACACAGAGCCACGCACACACACACACACAGAGCCACGCACACACACACACACACAGAGCCACGCACACACACACACACACAGAGCCACGCACACACACACAGAGCCACGCACACACACACAGAGCCACACACACACACAGAGCCACACACACACACAGAGCCACACACACAGTGCCACGCACACACACAGCCACGCACACACACAGCCACGCACACACACAGCCACGCACACACACAGCCACGCACACACACAGCCACGCACACACACAGCCACGCACACACAGAGCCACGCACACACACAGCCACGCACACACACAGCCACGCACACACACAGCCATGCACACACACAGCCACGCACACACACAGCCACGCACACACACAGCCACGCACACACACAGCCACGCACACACACAGCCACGCACACACACAGCCACGCACACACACAGCCACGCACACACACAGCCACGCACACACACACACACACACAGCCACACACACAGACACACACACACACAGCCACACACACAGACACACACACACAGAGCCACACACACACAGACACACACACACACACAGAGCCACACACACACACAGAGAGCCACACACACACACACACACACAGAGAGCCACACACACACACACACACAGAGAGCCACACACACACACACACAGAGAGCCACACACACACACACACACACACAGAGAGCCACACACACACACAGAGCCACGCACACACACACACAGAGCCACGCACACACACACAGAGCCACGCACACACACACAGAGCCACGCACACACACACAGAGCCACGCACACAGAGCCACGCACACACACACAGAGCCACGCACACAGAGCCACGCACACACACACACACACAGAGCCACGCACACACAGAGCCACGCACACACAGAGCCACGCACACACAGAGCCACGCACACACAGAGCCACGCACACACACACAGAGCCACGCACACACACACAGAGCCACGCACACACACACAGAGCCACGCACACACACAGAGCCACACACAGAGCCACACACACACACACACACACAGAGCCACACACACACAGAGCCACACACACACACAGAGCCACACACACACACACAGAGCCACACACACACAGAGCCACACACACACAGAGCCACACACACACAGAGCCACACACACACACAGAGCCACACACACACACACACAGAGACACGCACACACACAGCCACACACACACAGAGCCACACACACACAGAGCCACACACACACAGAGCCACACACACACAGAGCCACACACACACACAGAGCCACACACACACAGAGCCACACACACATAGAGCCACACACACATAGAGCCACACACACATAGAGCCACACACACACACAGAGCCACACGCACAGAGCCACACACACCCACAAAGCCACACACACACACACAGAGCTACACACACACACACAGAGCCAGAGCCACACACAGAGCCACACACACACACACAGAGCCACACACACACACACACCCACAAAGCTACACACACCCACAAAGCCACACACACCCACAACGCCACACACACCCACAGAGCCAGAGCCACACACACAGCCGCACACACACACAGCCACACACACACACACACGCACACACACAGCCACACACACCCACACACACACACCCACACACACACCCACACACACACCCACACAGCCACACACACACAGAGTCACACACACACACACAGTCACACACACAGAGCCACACACAGAGCCACACACAGAGCCACACACACATCGCCACAGCCACAGAGCCACACACACAGCCACACACACAGAGACACACAGCCACACACACACATAGAGCTACACACACACACACAGAGCTACACACACACAGAGCCACACACACACACACACAGAGCTACACACACACACACACAGAGCTACACACACACAGAGCTACACACACACACAGAACCATACACAGCAACACACACACACAGAGCCACACACACACACACACACACAGAGCCACACACAGAGCCACACACACACAGAGCCACACACACACAGAGCCACACACACACACAGAGCCACACACACACAGAGCCAGACACACACAGAGCCAGACACACACACAGAGCCACACACACACACAGAGCCACACACACACACAGAGCCACACACACACACACACAGACACACACACACACACAGAGCCACACACACACAGAGCCACACACACACACACACACCACACACAGAGCCACACACACACACACACACCACACACAGAGCCACACACACACACACACACACACACACACACACACACAGAGCCACACACACACAGAGCCACACATACACACACACACACAGAGCCACACATACACACACACACACAGAGCCACACACACACACACACACACAGCCACACACACACACACAGAGCCACACACACACACACACACACAGAGCCACACACACACACACACACACAGAGCCACACACACACACACACACACACACACAGCCACACACACACAGCCACACACACACAGCCACACACACACAGCCACACACACACACAGCCACACACACACAGCCACACACACAGAGCCACACACACACAGAGCCACACACACACAGAGCCACACACACACAGAGCCACACACACACAGAGCCACACACACACACACACACAGACACACACACACACACACACAGACACACACACAGACACACACACACACACACACACACACACACACACCACACACACACACAGAGCCACACACACACACCACACACACACACAGAGCCACACACACACAGAGCCACACACACACACACACAGAACCACACACACACACACACACAGAGCCACACACACACACACACACCACACACACACACAGAGCCACACACACACAGAGCCACACACACACACACAGAGCCACACACACACCACACACACACACACACACACAGAGCCACACACACACACACACACACAGAGCCACACACACACACACACACACACACAGAGCCACACACACACACACAGAGCCACACACAGAGCCACACACACACACAGAGCCACACACACACACAGAGCCACACACACACACATATACACAGAGCCACACACACACACACACACACAGAGCCACACACACAGAGCCACACACACACACAGAGCCACACACACACACAGAGCCACACACACACACAGAGCCACACACACACACAGAGCCACACACACACACAGAGCCACACACACACACACAGCCACACACACACACACAGCCACACACACACACACAGCCACACACACACAGCCACACACACACAGCCACACACACACAGCCACACACACACAGCCACACACACACAGCCACACACACACAGAGCCACACACACACAGAGCCACACACACACAGAGCCACACACACACAGAGCCACACACACACACACACACAGACACACACACACACAGACACACACACACACACACACAGACACACACACACACACAGCCACACACACACACCACACACACACACACAGAGCCACACACACACACAGAGCCACACACACACAGAGCCACACACACACACACAGAGCCACACACACAGAGCCACACACACAGAGCCACACACACAGAGCCACACACACAGAGCCACACACACAGAGCCACACACACAGAGCCACACACACAGAGCCACACACACAGAGCCACACACACACACAGCCACACACACACAGCCACACACACACAGCCACACACACACACAGCCACACACACACACAGCCACACACACACAGCCACACACACACACACACAGCCACACACACACAGCCACACACACACAGCCACACACACACATCCACACACACACATCCACACACACAGCCACACACACACACAGCCACACACACACACACACACAGAGCTACACACACACACAGAGCTACACACACACACACACACACAGAGCTACACACACACACACACACAGAGCTACACACACACACACACAGCTACACACACACAGAGCTACACACACACACAGAGCTACACACACACACACAGAGCTACACACACACACACAGAGCTACACACACACACACAGAGCTACACACACACACACAGAGCTACACACACACAGAGCCACACACACACACACACACACACACACAGAGCCACACACACACACACACACACACACAGAGCCACACACAGCAACACACACACACAGAGCCACACACACGCACAGAGCCCCACATACAGAGCCCCACATACAGAGCCACACACACGTTTCTTATAAAACAATTAAAACCAGAGATAAAAGTAAATCTAAAATACTCAACTGCATCCTGTCTTCCACAATGTTCTAAGAAAAAACAAAACAACTTGTCTCTGTCCCATAGCAGAACGTTTAGATTCCATGAAATACAAGTTGAATCCCAATTAAAACTATGTAAAGTGATAATGGATATTAACTTATCTATAAAAAAGAGATATTTACTACAAGTCTTTATGAAGCACAAAAAAGCAGTCTTTTGTGAATTCCTTTCCTGTGTCATTTGCTATGTTAAAAGGGGCTCCTAAAGGGCACGAATTTAGAGTCTAACATCTTCCCGAACTGCATGAGACAACTTTCTCGTAACAGTGTCGAATCATTCTATAGTTAGTGGGCCATTACGGAGAAGACTGGATTACTGGAGTATCTATATCTGGGGCTGCCCTCTTACCTGGTCAATCAGCTACAGTTGGCCCAGAGGGATGTAACCTGCAGGATCTTATGCCTCTCATCTGAAATACTAGCACTGGCCGCCAGTCAGACAATGATTCCCCTTTAAACTCTCCTTTTAGGTCGAGTTTACTACAAGGGTTTGAGCAGGACGTATTGTGGCGTACCAAAACCAAAGAGCGTATTGGAGCCCACCGACTACTACCATTTGGTTGGCTTTCTTAGTCACTAATTTTACCGCTTCTTTAGTGCCCTAGCTCGTCAATCTTGGGCTCTCCCTCCCGTGGAACATTGACTCTTTACCATCAATTTGACTGTCTGGTATTTCGGCTTTCAATACTTGCTTTTCAAGCTGAACTTTGTGCAAAGCACTCCACGAGAGCGGTTTTCGGCCGTTTGCAGTAATCAGGTCTCTCCTCCCCCAACCCACCCTTCTGGGCTCGCCTTTGCACTATTCCACTGTTTTTCTCCCAGTTATCTCTCGCGCTGTCTGTAGTTGTCCACTTCCCTCCTGCTGTTACTTGGAGGGACAACCCAGGTTGCTTTCGTCTCCCCACCCGTGTTGTTTGCACGTTACTTAATGTGCCACCCAGTCCCCCATTGCATCCGTTTCCCTCTCGCAAGGTTATCCTTCTTTTAGTTTCCGAACAAACTCGGATCGGTAACAAAAAAAAGCTAGCGTGCAGAGTAGCCAACGTAAAAAAAAAAAAAAAAGGAGAGTAGGTGTGTTAGTGTATAGGAGTGATACGAGCGCCTACGAAATAACGGGGGATGTCTTAAGTAAGTGGCATCGCAAAAGCTGATCAGAATGGCTAATTATCGTAGCCAATCGGTTAGAATGGCGAGGCCTATCGTGTTTCTCAGTGCTTGTCCCGTTTTTGGGCAGTCAGTTTGACTGGTATCATGTATATTCAGCACATTTCTGCTGCATCAACGGTCTATATTTCTCTCCAACAGCTAATAGCGTAGACAGTTCAGCTCCACGTTAGTTGAAAAGACTACTTTCTCCCCATTTGTAAGCGTGTGAGCCATTTGTGAATCGCGGGTGTCAAAGAGGTATAGGGAGCTTTTCTCGTTTGAAACTTCTGTTAATTATTCCCATAAACACATTTTTTACATGTATAGTCGCTTCCCCGGAAGGATGCAGTCACCTTGATACCTACCAGTGTTGGAGCAGCCCACTGCGATCCGAGGCCGCCCTAAATGCACCCTGGCCGCGGTGCCTCAGTCAGGCACTGGGGGCTTTTAAATCAAATTAGCCCCATTGTTCGAGCGGCCCCCTATCAGGCGGGGCCGCTCAAGAAATGCGGCCGTGCCCCCCCCCCCCATGCCCAGCCCTCACTTACCGGCTCCAGCATCGGGGGGGTGGTGGACTTCTCTCCTCGCAGTCTCCTCTCGAGTGTTGCGGGGTCCGGCTTCGCTCCTTGCCGGTGCCCTGCTTCACTCGTGGCACCGGGGCTCCCTTTTCACCACGGGAGCCCCGGAGGGGACAAAGATCAGGCGCCGTCTCCACCGGCCGCCTCGATTTCACCGGGCAGCTTCTCCTCCAGCTTCTGGCGGCGGCGGCGGGCAGCCAATCCCAGCGCGGCCGCGGGCACTGCCAGCCTGTCCTCGGTTGAATCTAGATGCTCAAGGCGCAACGCAGAAAAAACACAAACGACTGCAGAACGAGAAAAAAAAAAGCAATGGAAAGCGAAAGCGAGGAAGTTACTTCTGCCAGCAAAGGGAGTCCCGAACCGGCAGAAGCGCTACGAAATGACAAAAATCCACTAGCTTGCGTAAAGAGACAGCATAAACAAAAGCCGCACCATCCCCCCTCCGCGTACAACGGTGCAAGCCTCCTGGGGTGGGGACAGGGAGGGCTGGATGGCTGGCTGGTTGCCGCTACCACGGGTTTATTTATTTATTAATGATTTTTTTTTTGCCGTGCGTGGACTAGGCTGGTTCAGGCGCAGGGCTCTGCACAATGTCAGTAAGACAAGAGATAGGGGTCCAAGCAGGCAACCGGGAAAAAGAAGCCGAGGTGGTGGAAACACCACCATGTTTCTCCAAGGCGAAGCAGAAATGCCTCGGAGAAACGCACGGTCATTTTTGGATTCGGGGGCGTGTTTTTCTTTCTCTCCTTTTCCCATTAACTGGAATGTAAAATTCCAGCCAATGGGAAGAGGAGAGCAAGAAAACAGAAATAAACGAAAAAACACAACCCCGAATCCCAAAAAGACGGGGCTTAAACAGACCGATGCCCCTCTCCTCCAATGGCTGGCCTCCATTTAGGAAACCAGCCAATGGAGAAGAGGGGCGGGTTCAAGCCCCACTCTGTATAACATCAGTTCTCCTCAGCGAGACTGCGCAAGCGCAGCCTTCGCTAGGCGTAGACCTACAAAGCACTGCATAAGAAAGTAAATGAAAAATGGAAAAATACCCCAAAAAGAAAACGTAGGAGTGTCCTGTGTTCACAGCTATCCAACCAAAACCAAAGATGTGCAAGTAGCCAAATTGCAAATCTTTGCTGTTACAAGAAGTTAGTAAATGGGCCTTTGCAGGAATATGTACTGTCTCACTTAAGCTAAGAATCAGAATTTCATTTTTCCTACAAACACTGTTGGGGGGATGTAGAGCTGTGGCAGTTTAGGGTCGGATGAGGGCAATAGCAAGTGACACACAGGGCTGTAGAACAAAAGTTGCACTTTCCATTTCAAGCCCCCCCAGCCCCCCAAAAAATGTTCTCGCTGTTACAGCAAACAATGCTGAACAGAATTCAGTCAAACTTTGCATAAAACACGAACTTTATCCAAAAGAGTGCCTCTGAGTAGTTTGGTTGAAATCCTTTCAGTAGTTGGACATATTTATGGTGGAAAAGGGTGTCAGCCAGGCTGCAAGGAGTTAATCACACAAAGGATCCTTAAATCCTTTGAGAATAATAGATTTAAAAAAATAAATAAATATCATTGGAATATGGAGCATATTTTCCCTTAGCTTCATGCAGGTTCAGTGGATCCTTGGGATGATTCAAGGTTCCGCACAGTAGGATTGACTGGAAACAACTAAACAGCTGTTGCTGCAGCCGTTACAAGAAATGAGGCCTGCGTCCTGATATAAAAAAGGGAGTCAAAGGCTGCTGTGGGAGCACCCCCTGACCACAGGGAAGAGGTTTTAAAGTGGACGGAGGAGAGAAAGTGAGTCTAACAGAGGCAGTTAGTGCCTCAAAAATAAAAAAGATGCATTTTTTCATTTAAGATATGTGGATCTGAATTTGGGTTTGCAATCTGTGACTGTGGGCAAATGTCCAGATTTTTTTTATTAACTCAGTTTTTAGCTAAAAATGAAATTTAAAAAATGGCACAGTACAACTGTGGTTGGCAAAGACTGTGCAGGCGAGTGTTGTTCAGTGCTCACTTTGCACAGTACCTGGAGGCCACAGCGCACAGCCAAAAGTCAATGTGCCGCTGGATCAGTGGAAAACAAAACCCAAAGCGCACTTGGTTCAGTGGTACATATGGTTCAGCAAAATGTGCACGCCGAGCCCGCTGCAGTTGGTCGAAGGCAGTGGGGTTGGGCTGAAGGCAACAGGGCTAGAGGTAGTGCTCCATGGAAGTTGGTTGCATGAAATGTGTATGCAGTATATCATAAAATACTAATTGAGAACTCTAAGGATTATGTCATGTTAATATAACTTATTAAGCACACAAATACCCGGAGGTGTCTTGGCGCTGAACCGTAACGTAAGCCCGGAGATATGAAGGGAACTAGTTCTGAAATAGCCATGTTTTAAGGCCTTTTCTAAATGAAGCAAGAGAGTTCGCAGCTCTAATGTCCATAGGAAGCACATTCCATAGTTTCGCCGTGCCATGGGTAAGTTATTTCTCCTGCTCATAAAAAATGAACACATTTTCAAAGAAACCGCATAAGTTCTCTTAAAACAGAGACACATAACCTTCCCCTTGAAAATGTCCTAACATTTTTAGATAAACCATAACTCACTCCCAACCATAAAACCATAGCTCTCCACTCAAAAGACACTTCTCAGAGCCTCAAATGATGTGGAAGAGGACACAGCACAGGACACCGAGACCTCACTGGCGACATTACATATCGCCCTACCATTGACAGGATCCACTATATCCCTATTGATATTTTATTATTTCTTTGTTTCAATATGTGCCGATAATTAACGATGGTGTATTCAAACCTATTAGTTAAAAAGATATAAATTCTGTGAGGTCATGGGCAGTCCATTGTTGTCGAGCACTAGCAAATGCTGAGGTATAGGATGACTACTAAAATAGTCAACTGAAACGAGCCATGTGAATTAAGCAGAGTAAAGTTAACACATCAACAACATCTCACATTAGTGATAATGCTTGGGGTGACATCTAATATAATATGACATTTTTACATGTTCAATTCTAAACTCGGACAGTGCAACATGTATCATTTATTATACATTCAAGTATCACAGATGATTTTATGAAAAGTTAAGTGCAAACAGTTTTGATATTCGGTTTGTTAGAAGGTAAAACTTACGTTTCTGCTTCTTGTACAGATACATGCCTTTCCTTTTCCAGGTCTATTTTGTTTCCTATTTCAAACACAAACATATCAATTGTCACATTTTAAACACCTCTGTGTGCTGGTGATTTTTACAAAGCATGTGCACGGTTTATGATATGCAGATAGCAAATTCACAAGCAGGTAAAACTCTTTTGCAGACGGCGAGAACGTGTTCAGGATAAAAAACATTACAAACAATAACACTACTCATGTACTTCAACTACTTATTATTACTTCACTATTAAGATTAATAAACGAGGACTGATGTTAAAGGGTATGACAAAATCAAAATGCGTTCCGAGGACTGGATATAAAAAAAAAGTAATTTGATCGACGTTAAGTCATGCAGCAGAAAGTGGATTTGAAGAGGAAGTGAACAGAGTAAATACTATGAAAAAACCATTGGCAAAGCCAATAGATTAGACGTTTTAACAATGAAAAGCTTTGGAGTGTGTGCTTCGTTTTTCTTCTTATGGAGGATCAGCCCTTAACTTTTGTGCACTGTAGTTTAAGCTGCTTCGACATTAGCCATTGCGTCAACACTATTTTCAGGGACATTTCTTAATATCGACCAGATGACGAGGGCCGAAGGAGGCAAGGAAGTGACTACCTTACTGAAAGGACACTAGGTGTGTGTCCCACGTATCTAAATGGTTCTACGATTAGACTAATAATCGAGAAGAAAGAAAACCCATTTGAAAAAGCTGGATCTGACAAACATGACCTGACGTAAATTGTGATCAACACTATTCTTTCAGATTTGTCCAATCCTTCCTGACAAACGCATTTTATACTGATAATGCCTTGAACACTTTTTCACTACTCCTGGTCATCCTTCCTTTCTGTAAGAGAAGTAAGGACTCTACCAGTAACTCTTCCCCTCTCACCTTTTCTAGGAGGAAGATGCCCTTTACGCAGGAAACTACTTGTGAGGTAGAATTTAACCTGTACCGTAGCCTCGGATTTAAGCACAGTCATATACAGATGTAGGCCCTTACATGGCATGGAGTTACATTGATAGTCATTGATAGTCATTACAGGGCAGCCATCACAGAGGAAGTCACTACATCTGAGGTACAATCAGGAGTAAAATTACATTTTTAGAAGTGATTTGTGCACCCACAGTAGGTTTGAGAGAAAGTGACTAAAAACCAGCCTCAACATCCAACCACCATGCACAAAGCCAAAATCTCTTGGGTGTCCGCAACAACATGGTGGGTGGTGCAAGTTCTGCAAGTGTTGGGTTTGTGATGATAACCAAAACTGGCAAATTGCTATGGATTTACACGTTTGAGCCGGAGACATGATTAACTTACTTTTTAACAGTAGTTCTTTCAGATAATATATATTTGCATATACTCTCCCCATTACATTGTATGTGTGTGTATATATATATATATATATATATATATATATATATACACACATATATATATACACATATATATATACACACATATATATATATATATATATATATATATATATTCACACACAGTCACTAAAAAAAACAAATGTTACAGGGACGTTCTATTTAGGTTTAGATTTTACACCCACAGAACCATAGAAATTCAGCAGTTCTAGTTATCTCAAGTAACTATAACTCGTAGCCTAAGGTAACTAACTTAACCCCTGTCATGTACAGTTGTCTCATCAATACTTTTACAGCAAATGTTACAGTAATGTAATATGTAGGGTACCCAGCAGTGCATAGCGAGTTCCCGCAGGAACCGTGCCCCAATTGACAAAATGACGGCTGAAACATTCCTATCAGGTTGTGCCCAACCAACAATAGCATTGCTGTTGTCGCGCAGATCCACTATGGTTGATCCACGTCTCTTGATATACATAAATCTTTTTCCTTTAATAACTCTAAAATTACTCAACAGATTTACAGCAAATTACAGAAAGTACTCTTTCTGCACCAAGATCTAACTTTCGGGATGTAGTCGTGTCTAAAATTCCTATGGGAAATTGCATGGTGAAAACACGTTTTGGGGCCCCCCTTTATTCTCTGCCCCGCTTGATGAATCACCCCAAAGCTTTCCAGACAGCAGCTGAATTTAATGACACAGTTTCGCCAGTAGCAGCCACCAGTAGGTAATTATAGTGGTTGTACGATGGGACAATGCATGTAAGTACGCATGTTTTTACAGCGAATATTTATTTATAAAGCATGCTAGTACCAGGCATTGTTTTTAGATTTTAAAAAAAACTATTTGTGGGGGGAAGACACCCGCATGCCCCCTCAATTTACCTTAAATGCATGGTATTGGCATGTGCTGTAAATGCATATTCGCGGTAAAAATATGCTTGCTAAAAAATGTGCGATAGAGGCACAACCAAGTAAATACCTCGTTGTAATGGCCGTTTCCCATTCTAGTTAGGACCTAGTTTCCTTCCGAATTTTTATTTTTTTGACTTGCCTATAACTTTTGCGCTGTTTGACCAATCTTCATGAAATTTTTCCCCAGAAAGTGCTCTGCTGTGTTTTATTGTGCATGGAAAGTTTCGGGGGATAAGCATCAAGCAGGGGCAGAGTAAAAAAAGGGGGCACCCAGGGCCCACCAAGGCATAAACAATCCCCCCCCCCCCCCCCCCCCCCAATTTTTCTTTGACTTCACAACAGATTCACGAATCCACAGCAAAATTGAAAGAAAAAAAAAAAAAACACAAGCGCGGTCTTCTGTGCTCGATTGTATTTAAGGCCCCCAGGAGGGCCAGGTCCCAAGGGCATGGGGGAAAAATACTAAAGTAAGTGTAACTGGTCGAATGAAGTAGTGATGCTAAACCATTATCTGAAAATCTATGGCCAGAGGACATTTTAATATATATATATATATATTAAAAAATATATATATATATTGCGTCACTCGTCCGATATTATGCAGAGCTCTGTAACCCCCGAGACCAACTGCTACATTTCATAATAGGAAAGTTGTGTTGACTTTTAAGAAATATAATTTACAAAAGAACATAGGAATATACAACAAAGACCCGCTCCCATGCACTGTCATTGCACCATATATTATGCAATCCCTCCACTCCCACTGCATCATTGACAAATCCCCTGCACCATTGATATCCAGCACAGCATTATGGCGCCCTATCCCCGAATCGTCTCATCTTCAGTAGAAACAGGTTCCAGGGGAAGACCTCTATACCCTGCCCACCTTTTCCATATCTTTACATGCGTTTGTGGGCACTCCCGTGCCTTAAAGATAGGGAGCTCCAGCCTCATGTTAAAGTCCAGCCCATTCTTCTATGCTGGTAAAGAGGGCGATGCTTCCACCTTCTTATTCCGTGCAATGTCTTGTTTAGCTAGTGTAAATCCTATTAACATCAAGTGGTGCTTGTAGATATTGCCCCCACTCCCTCGATTATATGCAACAGTCCTAATTTGGGTGAATGGGGGAGCATCCACCCCAAGACCTCCGCCTGGCAGGCCACCACTCCCCGCCAGAACATCACAATCACACTACACTGCCATACTGTATGTAAGAGGGTACCATCCTCCTGAATATATCGCAAGCAAAGTGGAGACGCCACAGGCCAGCCTTCCACAATCTGACTCTAGTATAATATACCCGGTGTAAATAGTTAAATTGAATCAATCTGAGCCGCATTCCTATTGCAGACTCCCGGGGGCACGCCAGCCCCTCCGACCAGTCTTCTTCCTCCAATGGACCAAGGTCCTCCTCCGAATGCTGTCCTAAGTCTATAGAGCGAAGTGGGGCTAGAGACTGTTCTGGGAAATTTTACGGTCCTGTAGCACAAGTTATTTACCTTCGGTAACAATATATCTGTAAGAAACAGTAGTGATAGATTCTTAACCAAAGAATTACCCCCAGGCTTCAGACTGGATCCGGAAAGTTTTCGTCAGCAGTACGCTTGTGCGTCGGTAGGCATCGTAGTGCGGCTCCACGTGCATCGTTGGTGCCGAGATGACGTTGCTGGAGCAACTTAGACGCGCGCGGGCGTCAGTTCTGTACACGACTGTCCGCGCCAGGAACGCAGTCATGCAAGAAACTGACCACTGGTACCATGAAATTAGGGCCCTTAAAGGGATGACCTTAACCCTAGATATCGGTTCGCAGAAACGGGAGGACGGGTGGGGCGGTAAGGAATCTATCACTACTGTTTCTTACAGATATATCGTTACCAAAAGGTAAGTAACTTGTGCATCTGAAATAAACATGCAGCAATAGATTCCTTACCTTAGAATAGATACCCCAGCAGTACCAACCCCAGTGGTGGGTCTGCGAACCAAGATCACACCAGGAAGTCCTGAAGAACAGAATGGCCGAAGAAACCGTCTCTCGGACTTGGCTGTCCAGGCAGTAATGTTTGGTAAACGTGTGTAGAGAGGCCTTCTTAGCTGCCTGACAGATGTCATGCAAGGGAACTCCCCGTCTCCTAGCAGTAGTGGCTGATGTCGCCCTGGTAGAATGGGTGCATAGCCCCACTGGAGGCTTTTTTTAGCCAACGAATAACAAGCCTTAATGCACAGAACGACCCAACGAGAGATGGTTTGCTTGTGCACGGCCCAACCTTTCTTGGCACCCACATAGCCAACAAAGAGCTGGTCATCCACCCGCAACTGTTGTGTGTGGTTGAGATAGAATGAGAGCACACGTTTTGGGTCCAGACGGTTGAGACCCTCTTCCTCTTTTGAGGGATGCGGAGGCGGAAAGAAGGTGGGCAAAGTGATGGTCTGCTCGATGTGAAAGGCAGTGACAACCTGTGGCAGAAAAGATGGACGACTCCCTAGAACAACTTTGTCCGGATGGACAGAGAGAAAAGGAGGTTTGAAGAAAGAGCCTCGAGCTCACTCATTCTTCTGGCAGAGGTGATAGTCACCAGGAAAGCGGTCTTTAAAGTAAGAAGACGAAGAGTATAGTTGTGAAGTGACTCAAAGGGAGCCCACATCAGATATGTCAGAACCAGGTTCAAGTCCCACTGAGGCATTATGAAAGGAACCGGAGGGAAAAGATGAGTAATGCCTTTTAAGAATCTATTTACAACAGGGGACTTGAAAAGGGAAGGCTGATCTGGAAGCTGTAAAAAGGCTGAAATGGCCAAGAGATAGTGCCCACAGCAGAGCCCTGCTGGGCCAAAGGCCGGAGGAATAGAAGGACCTCTGAAAGAGGGGCAGAAAGGGGATCCACAGCCTTTGCTGTGCACCATGCCACAATTGTATTCCACCTGCAGGCATATACCGTCTTAGTGGAGTGACGTCTGGCTGCCAATATTACATCACAAACTTCGGGAGGCATGTTAAAAGACGTCAACTGACGCGGCTCAATCTCCACGCAAGGAGGTGGAGGCTGGACAAGTTCGAGTGGAGGACCGTCCCCTGTTGCTGCAACAGAAGATCCTCCTGAAGTGGCAGTCGGATCAGGTGATCGATAGCCATGCTGAGTAGCTTAGGATACCATACTCTTCGAGCCCAGTCTGGAGCCACAAGAATGACTTGGGCCCAGTTGTGCTAGATCTTCAGCACTCTGGGTAGAAGTGGTATAGGTGGAAAGGTGTATAGTAGATCGCAACTCCACTCGCGACGAAAAGCGGTGCGAAGCAAGTGCCGCCTTGGAAATACCAACGTGCAGAATTGATGACATTTCGTGTTCTTTTCGGTGGCGAATAGATCTAACCAAGGCTCTCCCCACTGCTGAAAGAGACCTTGCGCCACGTCCGAGTTCAGATGCCATTTGTGATCCATCATGCACCTGAAGCTCAGTTTGTCCACCCTGGCGTTCAAAGAACCTGCCAGGTGTTGAACCACCAGGGAAATGCCCTGATGTACCAGCCATGTCCAGAAGTGAAGAGCCTCCTGACATAGGGTCCACGACCCCACCCAGCCCTGTTTGTTGCAGTACCAAATGGCGGTGGTGATGTCTGTGAACACCTGCACTACTATCCCCATGACCGAGGGAATGTATGCCTTAATTGCAAGTCAGATCGCCCAAAGTTCCAGAAGGTTGATATGGAGCTGGGACTCTGCCAGAAACCAGAGTCACAGCAATTGTTGTGCAGGGCCCTCCGAGATCTGGACAGGATTGGACAGGTTGCCCTGATGCTGTGCCCACTGGAACTTCAGGTCCCACTGCAGAGCCCGCATATGCCATCTGGCGTGATCAACTAGCAGGAGGCCATCAGGCCCAGTAGCCGGACGGTCATCCTGACTGAAACCCGGTATAGAGGCTGAAAGATCGGAATCATAGCCTGAATATCCCGGACTCGCTGCTCGGGAGGATAAACCCGAAACTGCGCCAAGTCCAGAAGAGGAGCTTCTGAGAGGGAATCAGGTGCTACCTGCACGTTGATGGAGAACCCCAACAAATGCAGGAGATCGGCCGTAGTCTGGAGGTGGGAGACAACTGCCTGGGGCGAGCCTGCATTCAACAACCAGTCATCGAGATAGGGGAAGACTGGAACCCCTGATCTGCGCAGATGAGCTGCGACCACCGCCATCACTTTCGTGAACACCCGAGGGGCGCTGGTAAGGTCGAAGGGGAGCACGGTAAACTGAAAGTGCTTGTGGCCTACCGTGAACTGCAGGTAACGCCGGCAGGACAGGGATGTGGAAATATGCATCCTGCAAGTCCAATGCTACCATCCAGTCTCCATGGTCGAGGGCAGACAAGACCTGAGCTAGATTCAACATCTTCAACTTCTCCTTCCGGAGGAAGCAGTTGACATTCCTGAGGTCCAAGATATTACGCAGGCCCTTGTCCTTCTTGGGGACCAGAAAGTAGTGGGAATGACAACCACGACCTACTTCTGGCCCAGGAACGCGCTCGATGGCCCCCTTGGCCAAGAGGGGCACAACTTCCTGCTGAAGAAGCGCAAGATGGTCCCCCAACATCTGGTGGTACTGGGGTGGCATGGCTGAAGGAGTAGTCTTGAAGGGGAGGGAGGAGCCCCTTCAGACAATTTGCAGCACCCACTTGTCTGATGTGATGTTCCGCCAGTGAGGGAGATGATGGTAAATTCTGCCGCCTACTGGCGTTTGATGGGCCTGAAAGTTCGGACTAGGAAGGCTTTGCAGTAGATGCTGTGGGGGTGGAGGTGGACTGACTTGCCGCCGGCCCCCAGAACCGCCTCGGTGGTTCCCATGTCCACGGCCGCGCTGAGGATGTTGCTCTGCAGGCCTGTGGCTCTGGAACGAACATGCTGGGCACCCCTTCCTTTGCCACGAAAGGAGCGAAAAGCAGAAGGCGGAGGAGGGCGAGTGGCCGACAGACCCATGGGCTTGGCCTTAGCCCAAGAGTCCTTAAAGCACTCCAACGTACTATCTGCCTTATTGCCAAAGAGGCGAATGCCATCAAATGGCATGTCCATCAGAGTGTTCTGGACATCCCCTGAGAAGCAAGTTGTCATCAGCCAGGCGTGGCACCGAAGCGCCACCGTTGTGGAAATCGTTCTGCCCAGTGAGTCAGCTGTATCAAGCCCACAACAAATGGCGAACTTAGCTGCGTCTCTCCCAGCTGCTATTGCTTTGGAGAGTACTGCCCGTGCCTCCTCCGGACAGTTGGGCAGCACCTGTGCAACTGTATCCCACACAGAGTGGGAATAACAGCCCAAGAGGCATGCAGTGTTCATCGACCGCAGCACTAAGCTGGCAGCTGAAAACCGCTTTTTGCCAATGGCTCCAGCTTCTTGGATTCCCTATCAGGAGGTGCGGAAGGGAATGCGCTTTGTGCAAGCAGAGGCCTGGACAACCAAGTTCTCGGGATTGGGGTGTTGGGAGAGAAAGAGGGGGTCACCCGGAGCCAGGCGATGGCATCAGGCCACGTTCCTGTCCAGGGGAGCCCCTATGTTGGGCCTGGACCAAGTGGCCAAAAGAACGTTCGAAAGCGCGTCATTAAAAGGAAGCAAGGGCTCCGAAGAGGTTGCCGCCGGCTGAAGTACTTGTGTCAGGAAGTTAGTCGTGACAGTCACTGTAGGGAGTTCGAGGTAGAGATCCTCGGCCGCCCTATGCAACAACTGCGTAACTGGCTCCCTCCTCCGTAGCCACGGTAGCAGGAGACAGCATGCCAAGGTCAGGTGAGGTGTCAAGACCACTGGCATCCCCAGAGTCCTCAGACCCATCCCAGTCCTCACCTTTGCCCGAAGTCTGTGAAAAAGGCTGAAAATAAGGGAGGACTGACATAGGGGTAAAAAGGCTCCATTGGCGTTCGGATCAGCGTCGAGTGACGCCACTCCGGCGCCGTGTCCGGTTCAGGGCTCAAACTGGGGCCGACGTCGGCGGTAGCACCGTACGACGTCAGAGGAGGGGTCGACACCGGTGGAGGTGTTATGAGGTCAACCGGTGTCACCCGGGATCCGAGCCAGGATCCAGGGGGTCCTGCGGCACCAGGGCCGAAGCAGACTGTGGTGCCGCGGACAGAGCCGCTGGCGGTGGAAGGACAGTACCCCCAGTCGGGCCCAGGCGCACCGGCAGGGCCAGATGGCCCAAAGAGTCAGTCAATGGCAGCAAGAAACTCTTGAACTTGAGCAGGCGTGGCTGACGAACCCGGAAATGGGGGGTAGGCTGGCGGCGACGTCGCAGGCTCCACTGGAGCCGTGGGGGTGGAACCACCCGCATCCTCAGCCGCGTCTCGCAACAGGCGAGGGGGAAGGCAAAGAGCGACAACGCTTCTTCGACTTCTTCTTGGAATGCTTCGACTTACCTGACCCCGAGTGCGAAGACTTAGATCCAGAGGAACTATGGTAACGGCTCCGAGACGGGTCCCTTGACCTCCCACTGGACAGGAGCCTTAAGCGGCGCGGAGCAGACTGCCGGACTTCCAGCAACTTTCGGGACTGCTCCCGCTAAGTCTTCAGCGCCATGGCCCAGCAGTCAGGGCACAACTTGGAGTTGTGGTCACACCCCAGGCAGTAAAGACACACGCGGTGTGGGTCCGCAACAGACATCATACGGTGACAGCCCCCACAGTTCTTAAAGCCGGGCATCCCTACGACATCAGGAGTCGAGCGACTCAAAAGAATTGAGACAAAATGCCTCGCAAAAACTCAGTCAAAAAGTGACTGGGGGTACTTGCTTTTCCCGGATCTGCTCTTGCTGGTGCGGAAAAAGAAAGAACTGACGTTCGAGCACGTGGGCGCATCCAAGTAGATCCAGCCACGTCATCTCGACGCCAACGACGCACGCAGAGCTGCACAACAATGCCCAGGGGTACTGCTGGCAAAAACTTTCCGGATCCAGTCTGACGTCTGGGGGTAATTCTAAGGTAAGGAATATATCACTACGTGTTTCTTTCAGATAATCCCCCATAATCAATTTAGCTTCAATGGGCTCGAAGTCCGGAAGAGACTCCAAACCAGTAACACTTGGAAGAACTGCATGTTTAAACTGAAGATATTTATAGAATTGAGTCTTAGGCATCTGGAAATCCAGCTGGAGCTGTTGGAAAGACTTAAGGTCCGTACCTCGCCATTTTAATACTTTAAAGTGCAGCCTGACCGACAGCTTGTGCAGGCAGGCACTGAGTGACCCTTTAACACATATCTCAACTCATAGCCTGATGACAAAAAACCCATTGGTGAAACTATATATAGGTGGGTTGCAGAAATCTTGAAATAATAATAAAAAAGCAATGCAGGGTCTAGGGTTTATACTTGGAAGGACATTCTAAATTCGTCACAAGAGGCTGGTTAGCAGTAGGTCAGGGGGAGCCCGGTGAGCATCAGTTTGGGTCATATGTCTAGAGGCTATGGCACTGTGTGCGCTGTATTGCTGTCGCCCCATTCTAGTATACCACCCAGAGTCAAAAAAGGATGCAGGCACATTGCACATGGTTGTTCAAAGGGGCAATACTTGCTGGTAATTATCACAAGCTTTCTCTTTTTTGCTGTTTTGTAGCAGTGTTTGTTTGCCTGTTTTGTAATATGTTGGGGATCTACGTAGAGGTCTTTGCTATTTAATGGGATTGCTCAATTTTGTGTGTTCCTTGCATATTTTGATGTCTGTAAATGTTGCTGTTCACTGCTTGGGGATTGGGAGTGAAGGGCTAACAAGTTGCTTTAATCACCGCTGGGTGTTAACAAAGACGGCTGGCGCTAATCTGTTAGAAAAGTAGTACATCAGGTCTTAATTACAAGAAGTAAAATTGCTGAAGTAAGGGGATGTGATATGGCACGCCTATGCAAGGTATCCAGGTTCTCTTCTCATCCAACCCACAGACATGAATATTTCTTCCTGTCATTAGCACTGAAACAAGCTTGGAGGATGCCAACTTGCAAGGAGCACGGATTCTGTTGGGGCACTTGATTTCTATCCACCCAGCCTTATCCATCATAAATCATGCAACAAAAAAAAAGGATTACTTAATCATTTTTGTTTTTTTATGAGAAAGGAAAATAAAATTTTTGCTGAAAGCAGGACATGCTAGGGGGAAACTGGATGGTGCCACGGAGGGATGGTAATAAACAAATTATGAGATGGAGGCTGCGCGGGACCAACGCTGGCGTTTTGCGTTTCAGCTCAAGGCACCTCTGCACTCTTCCAGTCCATAATCAGGGTCTACGAAAATAACAGAAGCAAACAGGACAGATCCCCCCCTTACAGAAGTGGAATGTTTCTCAACACTAACGCACTATATACTAATGTTAAAACAGTATGCAACACATATTGCGTACTGAAATTTTAAAAAATATCCATGCTAAGCATAATTCTGTATGTTCCTTTGTCAACTCATTACACTTCTGAGCAAATCCAGGTAAAATAACGACAAAAGATCAAGAATTCTATTTATCTACCCATTAATTCAAACATGTGCTGTGAGGATCCATTAATTTCGCTATTTTGTAGGTACCTTAATATATGGAGTGAAACAATATGCATTGCATGGGCACTTTTTAAACAACATTTGTCTTAAATCAGTTATGATCATTTCTGGTGCTTACAGAATGGTTATTTTGCATTATTTATACATTTGCAATGATGTAATGAATGATGTAATATGTGAGGTCCGAAGCAGTCCATTTCGAGGGCATGCGTTCTAGTTAGCACATGGAACTATAACCACTGAGTTTACATCGTTTTGTACAATTGAAATAGGAGCCTCACTATAAAGTCCCTGTAACCTTTTTTTGGGAGATGGAGATCTACAGAGATGGAGATATTACCTACTGGCGGTCGCCAGTAGGTAGTTATAGTTAGGACCTATTATCCAAAGGAAAATCGCAACATTCTATTCCCAATAACTTTGGCGCCGGTTGACGAATCTTCATGAAATTTTCAAAACTCGTGGCCTGCTCCGGTCCGCTGCTATCTTGAAAGTTTCGGGGTGATTTGGCAAGCGGGGGCCGAGAAAAAAGGGGGGTCCCAAAACGTGTTTTCCCCATGCAATTTCCCATAGGAAACTTTAGACACGGCTACAGCCCGAACTGCTGAACGGAATTACACCAAATTTGGCAAAAATGTAGCCCTTGGTTCAGAAAGATCCTTTTTTGTTAAATGATGTACATCCGTTCGGTAGTTGCTGAGAAAATCAAAATTAAAATCTATCTATGGCCGCGGAGGATCCGAGCACCTTCCAGATCACGAGCTGCATGCTGTCAACACTCCAAACCAGGATGTGTTGGCAGCCATCTTGTGCCTCGGTAGAACCCTGGGAACCAATACCCCACGGGGCTTTGCAAAAAGATGTGCGGGAGGGCTCACAGCCCCCCAGCCCCAAGGACCACCACCCGGGGGCTTTGAAATTAAGTGGGTGGGGGGCTCATAGGCGTCCCCAAGCCCCGCAGACCGCCACCCCCGGGGCTTTTTAAACATATTTGCAGGGGGTGGGGGGCTCACAGCCCCCCCCAGCCCCGGGGACCGCCACCACCTGGGGCTTAAGAATGAAATGGGTGGGGGGGCTTAAAGGCCCCCCTAAGCCCCATGGACCGCCACCGCTCCCGGGGCTCATCTAAAATGTTAGCGGGGGGCTCATGGGCCCCCACAGTCCCGGGGACTGCCACCCGGGGACTTTATTATTATTATTTTTTTACGTTTCAAAGACCTTTATAGGTAGGTTACAAGGCTACACAGCAATTTGCCTACAACCAATCTCTGGCCGTCAGCGCCATAACGTTCTGTCAAACATACAAATCATAAGTACAAAACATAAACATAGTGACACAGCAAGTCGCCTACAACCTCTTCAGGCCGGCCGTGTTGGACTAAAACTATATAGCATTTGCCTATGAGGAGTAGCAGAACATAGCATCCAAAAAAGAAAGCAGTAAAATTTGTGGGATGCCATAGACAGATCGCTTGCTACCCTTGTTCTTCACGCAGCTGCACTCTCCACTCCAGTAGTACAATACATCCGACATCCCCTCATTTATAGCCGGTGTTAATACGGGTAGGCAGAATAGCCTCCTGGGTCACCTAGCTCCACTATCAGTTACACACCGTCTGGGGACACCACCATGCAATCAGTATCCACAGTACCAGAGTCCTGCAGGTGTTGACAGGTAATAGTGTATACTCAGTAGTGTACCTATTGATGTGCTAGCGATCTCTGCCCTGGGTCATCAACTGCAATTAAGATATTAAGGGCGACCATATGTCCCTGGGCCTGGATGTGATAGGTAATAGTTCAGCATACAGGGCAGACTATTCCTGGCAGTGTATCAGATCATCAAGCCAATCTTTAAATGTTGGCGCTCTTCCCCTGCTCCATCTGCAGGCCACCCGTCTTTTAGCCATTAGCAACGCCAATGCTGTGTATCGGCGGTATGCTAGTGGAATATGTTTGACATAGCTCAATAAAGCAACCAGTGGTGTGGTTTCTATGCATGTATTGGTCATGTAGTTCAGCGCTGTAAAAACCTGTTCCCAGTAATCGTGTATTGCCGGGAAATTCCATGACAAGTGTAAAAAAATCGGCCTGTGGAGCTTGACACCTATCGGTATCACGAAGATGGTGCTTGTGCATACTAACCGGAGTGTGGTATAGTCTGTGGAGATATTTGTAGTGTATGATCCTCAACCTGCTGCTGGCTGATATTCTTTCAGTTTGCCAACAGCAGTATTCCCATTGCTCTTCCGTTATGGGTGCGCCTAGCTCCGCCTCCCATTTGGAGCAGGATGGTGTAGCCCCGGCATTGTGCTGAGAGCGGATGGTGCAATAAAGCAGAGATACTAGTCGTCTTGGCGAAGGTTGCTGTAAGAGTGCATGCAAGGATCTAACACCTTGTTTAAGGCGGATGTATAAGAATATATCCAGTGAGGTGCAGTGTGCTCCTCGAAACATGCTATCAGAAGTACGGAAATTCCCATTTTCGTACAGGTCCCCCCCCCCAATGCTTAATGGACGTGCGGTCCTGTACTTTATGAAAGAGTGCTTCCTGTAAGAGGGGCATGTCTGGATGATACACCAGTGGCAACAGCGGCGAATATGGTACAGGGGTCATGGATTGGCGCGCAATCCGCTGCCACGGCATCACCGTGGTATGGACAGTTGTCTGAGTGCGCTCCTGGACATTTAGAGTCATGTATAAAGCGCCCTCTATCGTTATTGGATGAACAAGCCAATGTTCTGCTGCCAGCTGCAGCATATATTTGGGCTGGTGTATCCAAATGTATAAATAGTGTGCCTGAGCGCTGATGTAATATTGTTCAAAATAAGGTATGTCGAAGCCACCTGTCGATTATGGTCTTGTTAACACAGCCCATTTCAGTCTAGCCTGTTTGCCACCCACACTAGAGGAATCATCTCAGACCAAGGAGCCTTGAAAAAATGTCTTCCAGGAAAAAAGGAGATATTAATAATAAATATAATAGCTGGGGTAAGATCACCATTTTAATCAGTGATGCCCTGCCTGCCATAGACAGCGGGAGCCTTATCCAGCGATCTACCTTATCAGTTATACGGGTGAGTGCCACCCTGTAGTTGAGCCTCATGAGTTCCTCCCTATTCCTAGTGATGCCAATCCCTAAATATCGGAGTTCATCTGCACACCACTCCAGGGTAGTCCAGAGGAAAGCGTTCCACTGAGTCAGTTAAGGGGAAGATACAGGATTTCCCCCAGTTGATCTGAACTCCAGATAGGCGCCTAAAAACAAACTCCAGCAAGAGTGTATTCAGATTATTCTGCGGGTCTTTTACATATAGGGTGACATCATCCGCATACATAGAAATTAGTATTTGTCTCATGTTACATTGTAAGGCCATGGCATTGTGATGCTGACGCAAATGCTCTGCAAGGGGCTCCGTGGCCAGGGCAAATAGGAGCGGGGATAGAGGACACCACTGGCGCGCACCTCGAGTAATCAAGAACCTCAGAGACAGCTGGCCGTTGATAAGCACTTTGGCCCCTGGCTGATAATACAAAAGATGGATCCAAGACAGAAAAAGCAGTGGAAATCCCATTCGACTCCTTATCGCAAATATGTAATGCCTTTCGATAGAGTCGAAGGCTTTCGTGGCATCTAGGAATATCGCTGCTAAGGTCAATTCAGAGGCAACATTATTCATTATCGTAAAGAGGGTTCTCAAATTATGGGAAGTGGCTCTTCCAGGGACAAACACAGTCTGATCCGCGAGGATAAGATGTTCTAGCAGCAGACTCAGACGTTTAGCAATAAGTTTTCCTAAAATTTTTGCATCGCAATTGAGCAAAGAGAGCGGTCGGTATGATCCGCACAGGTGGGTCGGTTTATCTGGTTTCAGCAGGGATATGATGAGGGCCTCCCTCAAAGACGGGGGGAGAGATCACACCTCCAAGGACTCTTCATAGACTTTCCGAAGGATTGGGGCCATTATATCGATATAAGTTTTATAAAATTCTACGGGGATGCCATCCATTCCCGCAGCCCTTCCAGATTGTAACTCCATTATGGACTTGCGAACTTCATCCAATTCAAACGGTGCCTACAGAAATTCACGATGCACATCGCTTAGCCAGCTAAGGGCTACGTTTCCTAAGTAGTAATCTAGCTCTACACTCGGGGTCCCTGGGGTGGTATATAAACCTTCGTAGCGATTGGTAAACTCTTCAAATAAACTGGCTGTATCACAGCAGCGCGACCCATCCACTTTTTCCAGTACCACCACATAGTTGGAGTATCACGGCGTACGGACGATATCTGCCAATGTTTTGCCAGGACGTTCTCCCTCCCCGTATCGGCGAGCTTGCCCCTAAAGTGCGCCTCCTTCTGCGTCTCTTCAGTGTATTCTGTGAGTTTGGTCCTTAATTTCTCCTGCGTGTCCCGATCTGGTGCATGTTGCAATGTCTCTTCCAATGTCTTCAGGTCTCTCTCTATCTTACGAAGCGTATTAGTGATATCCCTAAGTAACCCTGATCCTTTGGAGATGCAATACCCTCTCAGTGTGACTTTAAAGACCTCCCAAATGGCCTCTATGCTCTGCACCGATCCCTTGTTGCGCGCCAAAAAATCCAATATCTCTTCATGCAGTTCTTCCTGGAAGACTGTGTCCATTAACATTTTGGGATTAAATCGCCATGTGCTGCACGGCGGGCTAAAATCCGCCGAAGAGAGCGTTAGTGTGACAGGTGCATGCTCAGAGTATGTTCGGGCCAAGTGCAGTACCGTGCAGATGGCAGGCCCAAACCCTCGAGAAACAAACCAATAATCTAGACTCGCCCAGGCAGCTGCGTGTGCTATAAAGTGTGTGCCTTCCCGCATCAAGGGGTGTATGTGCCTCCATGCGTCCAGCAACTGATGTTCTGTGATAATGTCTTTGAGTAGTGCGCCCGCCTTGGTGTGATGATGCAGAGCGGGGTGTGGTCTATCTAAGGAAGGAGCATAGGTAACGTTGAAATCCCCACCCCAGACAATGTGATTCGACCCAATAACTCTCACCGCCTCCCATAAGGTGAAGAAGAAGTCTGGAATATCCACATTGGGTCCATAACAACACACCAACGTAACTGATTCCATGGCCATGCGCCCCCATGCTATGCAATATCTGCCCTTATCATCACTGGAATAAGAGGAGAAAACACTGTGCATAGCCCATCTAGAGGCAAATACATTAGACTTTTGGGTTACAAAATGGGTTTGTTGCAGCAGAGCTATGTGCGTGTTGTGTCTATCTAAATATACCAGTACCTGGCGCTTCTTCCAAGGATCTCCTAGCCCTCTGACATTCCACGTGATAATGTTCAGTTGTGTCCTACCGTCTTGAGCCATACATTTGCCAATTAAAAAAATCCAAACACGGCGCATTTTGCCATAACATCACAGAACAGTCACTATTCCCCGTGAGTTGCTGTGTATCCAATGCATTTCCAACTCACTTGCAATGTACCTCTTCTTAATACAAGGCTTTGTGTGCCTACCATGGTTAAAACATTCAACCCCCAAACGTTCCTGCACCTCCTTCACCCCTCCCACTGAAGCAACCCCAACCTGCCAGTATTATACTCCCCCATTCCCCCTGAACTGTCCCCTAACCAGGGACTAAGTACAGCCCCATTCCTGAGTAAATGGCAAAGAGCCTTAGGGTATTTCCCTTTGGGGCCATGTCTAGGTGGTCACACAACAACCCCTCACTCCCAGAACATCCACAGCCAAGGCTGCGGTCCCAGCGAGTATGAAAGAGGGGTGCCCAGCGATCAAGTATTAAGCACTTCGGGGGAACCAACTATAGTTACTGTCAAGGAAAGTACAAAGCCCCCCAATCCTATGCACCAATACTCACAAGTGTTACCACCATTTCGACAATGTCAATATTGTTAGGAATGTTCATTGTTCTTCCTCATCTGCTGCCGCCAATGGAGATCCTGGAGACCCTTCCTCTTCATTACCAGGTCTGTTCAATTGTTTGAGTTGTTTGAGGAAGTCTTCCACTTGTTGTGGCTTTGTGAAGAATTTCTGGCGGCCCTGGTGCGTAACCCTTAAGCGTGCCGGATAGAGAAGAGCGTAGTCGATTTGTAATTTGCGCAGTTTCGCCTTGACATCCAGAAACTTTCGTCGTTCTTCCTGAACTATAGGTTTGAAATCAGGGTGTATGGTAAAGGAGTTACCATCAAATGATTGCGATTGCTTGCTGCGCGCAGCTCTCAAGGCAACATCCCGATCTCTATAATTTAGGAGCCTAGCAATGATGGGTCTCGGGCGGTGCCTGGCTTAGGGCGGGGCCCCAGTGAGCGATGCGCCCTTTCGACTATAAATTGATGAGAAAAGGCCTCTGATCCAATCGCTGCCAGCAGTAATCTCTCAACATAGTCCTCCATTCTGCCTGTGTTGGTCGACTTTGGAATGCCTAAAATGCGAATATTATTGAGTCTACTTCTCGCCTCCAAATCCTCATTCTTGGCCGCAATTACTCGCAACAGGTTGTCCATCCTGGAGAGCTGTGAGGTGTGTCTAGCTGTGGCATCGTCTGAGTCGGAGATGCGCTGTTCTGCCGCTTTAATCCGTTTCTCCTGGACATCCAGCTTGTGGACCATGGCGACCATGCGTGAAGACATCCTGTCCACTTTGTCTGCAATTGTGGCAAATCCCTGGCAAACTTCCCGAAGGACATCTTGTAGGTCTGCAGACAGCTCAGATGAAGCTCCAATTGACCTACTGCCACCTGCTTGGCCCTGCTGGTCCTGCCTTGTACGGGACGGTCTCTTGGCAGCGTCAAAGGTGAGTTTCGGTTGCTTCGCATCAGGCCTGCCCATGACTGTTGTGTCCTTAGCGGTGCAGCAGCACCTTGTGGGTGATCCACACACGAATACCCACAACTGGGACTATAGGTTGGTAGGATCAACAGAGCCACCACCAATGGGGACCGGTAATATGTCGAGACCACTCCTCTATCTTGTCTCACTTCCCACCAGTGCTCCGGGACTCTCCGGCGCTCCACGCCTAAGCAGTTTCCAATGTGTTGCACCACGAGTGCGTCCAGGCGTCTCCTATGGGCTTTGGCTACTCACAAGGGCTAGATGTAATGGCGGTTCACCCGGACCCAGGGCAAGCCGGCGTGCAGCGCCCCCAGCGCGCCCTGCAGTCCACCTCTCTCCTCTGTTCAAGCGCTGATGTCAGGGGTAGTTCCCGCGTGGGAAGGAGCAGGATGGTCAAGCCACCGTCCCTGTGGTGATTTCACAGGCCAGTGACAATCACCCCACACGTTGGTGCTCGTAACCCCCTGCCACACGGTCAGCAGATCAACCCAGGAGCTCCCCTAAAAGGCCCCAGTCACGCAGCAGATCAGTGCAGTCAGCCGGGTCATAAGGATGTGGGGGGGGGGGGGGGGGGGGGGGGGGGGGGGGAGGGAGGGGAGTGAGGGGTGGCAGATTCGATAAAGTTCAAGGCGTCCCAGGGACGCGTTCTGCCCACACGATCCAAGAGGGCAAGCGGAGCAGTGGGGACCCCCCCCCCCCCCACAGACAGCCTCGTGTGAAGCCGCGGGCTTGCCTAGCCGTTGAGGCCGACCTCCAAGCAGGTCCACTTCCACAGGTCGTTCCCAGCGCGCAGTCACCAGCGCCTCGCGGCTGTAATCTTCTGTCGATTCGGCTGAAACTTGGCCAGTGTGCGTCGGAGGGGCAATGCCACCAGTGGATGTCTCTAAAAACCCCGAAAGTTGCCAAATATTAGAATATTTAAGGATTTCAGTTGCTGGGCGGCGAGAGCCTCACAGGAAGGCTACCATCTGCAAGTGCGCCACTTAGCGCCCCCCTGCAACCCCGGGGACTTGGTTTTCTTTTTAAAAATACAGAAAAACCTGTGTGGGGTGGCTTGAACCCCCCCCACCGCACACGCCCCGGGGACTGCCACCTCCCCGGGGCTCTAAATATTAGAATTGGTTGTCCGTGACGGACCCCAAGCCCCGGGGACCAGCACCCCCTGGGGCTTTTAAATGGTGGTGGGGGAGGGGGGACGTGCGGCACCCCCTCCTGTGGCCCTGTCATGGCCCTGGGGACCGCTACCCCCCAGGGCCGTCTCCTACAGTTTCCCAGGGTGCCCACCGCAGGGACACTGCAGTTTGCTATGGCAGGGCAGGAGTCTTGCGGCTCCCGCCCTACCATAGCAAACTCTGCGCTGGTATTTTGAAGAGAGAGCAGGAAACCTGCTCTCTCTTCCAAATATCAAAGCAGATTGCTTTTCCACACGGGGATCTGCATCTTAGCAGCTCCCCGTGTGGAAAAGCAATGCCAGCTCCCGCAGGAGGAGGGGAGCTGGCGGAACCGTGGGGGGGATTGGGGACCACCCCCCCACGGTCCCCAAAGGATAGGGCCAGCCCTGGGGTCCCCGGGGCCATAAGTGGCCCGTGAGGGGGGCCATGCGGCCCCCTCGATCATTATAGCATGTTTTAAAAAAAAAAAAAAGGAAAGGCCGGCCTCGGGGGATGGGGTCCCCGGGGCCATAAATGGCCTTGCAGCCCCCTTCAATTAAATTAAATAACAAAAAAGGGGCATGCCCCGGGGGATGGGGTCCCTGGGGCCGATTATGGCCTCGGGAGGTGGGCCACGAGCCCCCTTCCAAATAAAAAAAAAAATAGAAATCAAGCCCTCGGGGATGGGGTGCCCAGGGCCAATAAATTAGGAAAAGAAGGGGGGCCACACAGCTCCCCTTCTTAAAAAAAAAAAAAAAGACCAGCATTGCGCCGGAGGCCCCGCCCCCTTCCTGAAGCACACTGCGAACGCGCCCCATGCGCGTTGATGGGGAACCAATTCTCCTTGAATACTGGGGGTCCCTGGGGGCCAACTGGCCCACCAGGAAACTCCAGTATGACCCAGGAAGCTGCGTTGCAGAGAGGCGTTCCGAGGCCACGCCCCTTTTTACACCTCTCTAAAATGCAGGTCTGTGGCGCTTAATGAAGGTACCTGGTGGGCTAGTTGCACCCCGGGGACCCCCAGTATTCAAGGGGAGTTAATCCCTCAACTTAAAATGTGCCACAGGCGCGTTTGCACAGTTGTGAAGAGGGGGCGGGGCTTGAGGTGACATGTGTGCAAACACGCCCTGTGGCGTGTTTTAAGTTGGGAAATTAATTCCTCTTCAATCCTGAGGATCTCTGGGGGCCAAGTAGACCACCAGGTACCTTCAGTAAGCGCCACGTGTTGAAAAAAGGGGCGTGGCTTCTGAACACCTCTCTGCAACGCAGCTCTCTGGTGCATACTGGAGGTACCTGGTGGGCTAGTTGGCCCCCAGTGACCCTCAGGATTGAAGAGGAATTAATTCCCCAACTTAAAACGTGCCACAGGGCGTGTTTGCAGAAATGTCATCTCAGGCCCCGCCCCCTTCCTTTACCATTGTGCAAATGCGCCTCCTTGCGAGTTGTAAGTTGGGGAATTAATTTCCCTTCAATACTGAGGGTCCCTGAGGGCCAAAAAGCCCACCAGGTACCTTCAGTATGCGCCAGGGAGCAGCGTTGCAGAGAGGTCTTCAGAGGACACGCCCCTTTTTACACCTCTCTACAAAGCAGCTCTGTGGCGCTTACTGGAGGTACCTAGTGGGCTAGTTTGACCCTAGGGACCCTCAGGATTCAAGGGGACTTAATTTTCCAAATTTAAATGGCCACAGGGCGCATTTACACAGTGGTAAAGGGAGGGGACGAGGCCTGAGGTGACGTGTGCAAACACGCCCTGTGGTGTGTTTTAAGTTAGGGAAATAATTCCCCTTCATTCCTGAGGGCCCCTGGGGGCCAACTAGCCTACCAGGTGCTTCTAGTAAGCGCCACTCCACTGCTTTGCAGAGAGGTGGTCCAGGCTGTGCCCCTTTTTACACCTCTCTGCAACGGCGCTTACTGGAGGTACCTAGTGGGCTAGTTTGACCCTAGGGACTCTCAGGATTCAAGGGGACTTTATCCCCCAATTTAAAACGGGCACAGGGCATGTCTGCACACATGTCACCTCAGGACCCCTCCCTTCACCTGTGTGCAAACGTGCCCTGTGGTGCGTTTTAAGAGGTAGTTTTAATCTCCCTGCCCTATTATGTACTAGGTGTCTCTATAAAGGGGGGATACCCTATTAACCCTATAACATCTGGGTAAAGAACATACTACACAAAAATAATGATGCATAGGAACTAAAACAACAATCTGACTTGGAAGGCCGAGAAAAAATGAATTCTCTTCCTGCGTGAAACATATCACATCTGAAATTCAATTCTATGTTATTTTATTCATAATCCTCCAAAACCATTTTTTGTTTTTCCAAAAATCTACATATATACAGAAACAAACTTATATTGTACTAGGGTCTTACAGAGGAGGCCATGGTAATCACAGGGGTGCCGCAACGCATAGTGTACCCTAGTGTAGGTAGGTCTTTTCACTGTATTCTAACCACATGGCTGCTAGGCGTTTTCCCGTCCTGCGCTGAAAAAAGTAAAACACCATAAATCATGACGAGCTGGCCTTGTCATCCGCGCACGGCAGGTAAGCGCCATGACGAGCCCAGCTCGTCATTAGCTTCGAAGGGGCTAAGTGTCTTTTAACACAGCTCTGGCTCTAGGACTGGTTAGTCAGACTCAGTTACCACCAGTACCCGTCTGAAAAAGTTGAGGGTACAGTATGATTTTGCAACAAGGCTTCTTTCTGCTCCTCTGTTTGTTCTTTCGGCACGTTTTCCTTCTTCTTGCACTTTTCTTCGTCTTTGAGGACTTTGGTTACTTCTTTCTGCATCTCGTTTTTTTCTTTCTGTGCGTTTTTTCTTCTTTCTTCACATGTCCTACCTCTGTAGGCATAGTTCGAAACTAGTTAAGAATGAGCATTTAAAAAACCTTTGAAATTCACTGAAAAAAACATAGGTTTCAGGGGTGTTATAGTTAGCTGGACATTTCACTCTTACAAAACCATTGACATTCCCCCGTTATAGTTAGTTCAGCTAACTATAACTTGCGCGCCCGCAATGCAATGCTGATGACGTCACATATTACCTCACTCATAACATGGTCAGTGACATCACTCATGACATCACATCGTCCAAACCCGCCACATCGTGGTCCCATTTGGATCTCGAGCGGGTCAGGGGTTCCGTCACATTGTTGATGAGCTTTTTGTAAATGAGTGATATGGCTTTCTCCGGTCGGTCTCCGTCCAAAATTCTGTCTTCAATTGGGGAGGATTCAGGGAGTTCACTACCCTTGGGAAGCACAGAATGCCTAATTTGGAGATATTTGAAATATTCAGACTGGGCTAGATCGTATTCTTGCTCCAACCGGGGAAAAGGGACCACTTGACCCAACTTCCATAAATCGCCCACCTTGGAGATACCTATGAGGTCCCATCTATTGAAGCCCTTCAAATGGATCAGTTTACTTAATTGCTTGCTGTGCCAAAGTGGTGTGGCATGTTTGAGTTTTCCTTCCCATCCTAAGCACCTGGTAGCCACCCTCCACACATGCACTGCATGTCCGGTCGGACCAGTCAGAGCAGGCTTCACAGACCGTACATATAAAGCGCCCTCGAAGCCGCCCCCCGGGAGGAGCCACCTGTCAATCTGATAGGCCGGGTCCTCCTGCGGCCTGTACATATATTGGTTGATTGCTGAGAGTTGCGTTGCCCAATAGTACTTCCTAATATCCGGAAGTCAGATGCCCCCATCAAACCACCCTAGCATAAGTTTGTGTGTTGCAATAAAAGGTGGTTTACCCTCCCACAGCAAATCTCGAATGATTCAGTCGAGTACCTTCAAATACGAGGTGTCAACAGAAAATTGAGTGTTCTGTTACGCATATAAGAATCTAGGAAGGGACATCATTTTGAATAGGGCAGCGCGCCCCGAAAGGGTTAACGGAAGCGATTTCCAGTGTTGGACATCTGGTATAAGAAGCACCAGAGGCGGCAGGAGATTACAATTGTAAAATCTAGAAAGATCTTTAGAGACCCAGATCTCCAAATAATTGAAGCCATCTGCTGCCTCCGCCAATTGGCAGCCCAGAGGGAGTGAAGGCTGTTTGCCGTAAAGGACATAGAGCACCAATTTAGACCAATTTATCGAATATCCCGCAACCCTACCAAACACATGAAATATCTCCAGGGCCACATTAAGGGATGCAGCCTTGGAGGCCAAATATAGCAAGATATCATCCGCATATAGCGAGATGCGGTCCTCCCACCTGGACTTCCATTTAAGGCCCCTTATGACTGGTTCCTGACGGACCCATGTTGCCAAATGCTCAAGGACCAAGGCGAAGAGAAGCAGAGGCAAGGGGCAACCCTGTCTGGCACCCCTGTCGAGAACTAAAATGGGAGACTTCCTATTACCACTTGGGCAAGCAGTTGAAGGTATAGAAGCCACACCTAGTTGACAAATTCGAGGCCAAAACCCAGTTTATGAAGAACTGTGAACATGTACGGCCATTTGATGGTGTTGAATGCTGAAGCAGCATCGAGGGATTCCACAACAGCGTCTTCTCTGATTGTGTCAACCCGGCACAGCACCCCGTGGAGCCTGCGCAATTTTAGGGAGGAATTTCTAGCAGGATTAAATCCAGATTAGTCCAGAAAGACCAAGCAGGTAAGGAACCTGAGCAGGCGAGTGGCAAGAACCTTCGCTAGGATTTTCGCCTCACAGTTAAGCAACAAGATAGGCCTATAGAAGAAACATCTGTTGTCTGGCTTACCCACCTTATGAATGACAACAACCTTGGCGAGTCTTTGATCCTCAGAAAGGACACCCTCTTTTTTACTTTTGCGGTACATTTCGGTGAGATAGGGTGCCGTCTTGGCCGCCTTGAGCTTGAACAACTCGATGGGCAGACAGTTAGGGCCCGATGCTCCCCCCACGCAAATCTTAGATGGCTTTTTCAACCTCTGGGACTGTGATGCAGAGATTGAGGTCAGAACACTCCTCCTCAGTGAGTGACGGCATCGAGACATCACTTAAAAGCGAGGAAGCCTCTTCCTCCGTATGCGGCATGTGGGATGTGTAAAGCGTCCGATAGTATTGGCCAAATGCATCCATTATATCTTGGGGTGCAGTGAGGCGGGAATGAAAGTCTTTCTTTCTCAACCACAACGCGCTGAGCTCTATCTCTGCGATCTAGCCAAGCCAGTAATTAGCCAGCCTTATTGCCTATGTTGTAGATTCTGCTGAGTGTGGCCCTATAGTGCATCTTGGCAGCCTCCGTAGCCAGGTCGGAGAACTCCTAGACTTTTATACGCAGTTTGACGCACCTCCGTCGAGTCCTGTATCCGGACTGTATTCTCCAATTCTAAGATTACCCCCTCTAAGCGCGTCATGTATGCTCCCTTCTCTCTATGCTGTCCATTGATCTGGGACAAGACCACCCCCGTATAACGACCTTGTAGGCCTCCCAAAGCGTATTCATTAAGTCAACCGACCCTTCGTTTTCCTGAAAGTAAAGGTCCGACTCACTCAAGACCTTGTCCGTGATGTGGGGAGTCATGAGGTACCAGGAGTTAATCGGGGCAAAAAGGCCGACTGAGGTCTGGCCCACCTCTAGGAGACACTGTATGGGTGAATGATTGGAGATCCCCCCCCTAGCCAGGTGCTGCATATCCCCGACGGTGTGTAGTTGATCTGCTAGCGTCAACACAGTCTATACGGGATAAACTGCGATGAGGGCCAGAGAAGTAGGTGTATTGTAGTTCGGCAAGGCACCGTCCCTTCCAAACATCCACTAGGCCCATGGCTCCCAGAAAGCTGTGGATCCGCCTGCAGGACGGCGACAGGGCCCTCTGGGGCCATAGGTCGAGGGAATCGGAGACAATAGAATTGAAATCGCCCTGATTAACAATCTGCCATCCAGTAAGTTCAAAAGGAGATCCCCAAGATCTATGAAGGCCTGAGTGTGCAGTCTCGGCAGTATGTAGACAGAAAAGAAATTGAGTGTGCGCCCCTCCCAGGTCCCAGAGACAGCCACGAATCTACCCAGGACGTCAGTGCGGACCGAGTCAACAGTCATGGGGAATAATTTTTCGGACCAGTATACCCACTCCCCGGAAACCATAACCGAAGGCAGAGTGTGCCACCAGCTGGAAAAGTCATCGCGACAGGGTCTTGCATGCATTCCCAAGCAGGTGGGTCTCCTGTAGGAGGATAACGTCCGGGGACTGACGTTTTAAAAATTGGAGAACTACGCCTGCTTAATCTTATCTCCCAGTCCATTGAGATTCCACGACAGCAACTTAAGCTCCTGTCTAGTCATCGTGCCCATCACTTCTGCTTAGGAGTACGCTCCGTCACGGAGGGAACCACCCAAAAGGGCCCCCCAGGCGGAGACACTCCCGTAGGCCATTTCCCCTTCACAAACAGATATACCAAAATCACGGAACCTGTAACTGTCATTACATGAAGCCAGTCAAATGTGTCATACCTGAAGAACAAAGAAACAACAGTACAAATTAAAACACCCCCCCCCCCCCCCCCAAACGCCGCAAGAGCCTAGAAAACGTTAACCTGAACCCCCCTCCCTGCCTTCCTTCATGGCGGTGTGAGAATCTCCCGCTCACCCAAACTTGCAGTGCCTATCACCCACCCCTCAAACTTATGGGTGTGTGTAACCAACCGGGCGCCCGTCCAGGAGACTCAAGCAACTGGTAAACACACATTTTAGGCCAAGATAATCATTAGGCACTATTCAATACCAAAACACATTATGTCCATCACAATGAAATCATCAATCAATAGCAGTCCGGTCAATGAGAGGATCCTGACCGCATCTCAGTCCAGCGGTTAGTGGAAAGTTCCCCAGTCCACAAAGAGAATAGCATACAGACCAGTCATTAAGACCCTCTGGTCTCCACTTCCAGTTCTCCAGGCAGTGTGCTGTGGACTGATTCGTCAGCGCCCTTCTCGCCCCTTGCTCCTCGGGCACGATTACCCTTCCGGCACACAGTGCGCCAACCATCTAACCAGTCCCAGGCCTCCTCTGGGGTGATGAAGAACCAGGCTTTCCCGTTCGATTCCACCCTCTACTTGGCTGGGAAGAGCATGGCGTTTTTCAGATCCTTCTTGTGAAGAGCCTTTTTGACGCTGTCTCTACACTTTAAGGGTGAAGTCCGGAAAAAAGCTGACTTAACTGTTCTGGAAGTTTAGTGGGGGCGCCGGTCTGGATCTGGCTGCTTGAAGGAGGATGTCCCTATCTCTGAAGTTAAAAATCCAAGCCAGCAAAGGCCGTGGAGGGGCAACCGGTTTTAGCCTGGTGCCCGGCACCCGATGCTCTTGTTCCACAGAGAAGAAGTTGGAGAGACCTCTTGGTTTGAGGTAAGTGGTGATCAGTTCCTCTACGAACAGGTCCGCTGCCGGCCAATCAGCCCTTTCCAGGACCCCCAGTATGCGGACATTGTTGTGTGAAGAGCGTCCTTCATAATCGTCCAGCTGCGATTCTAGTTTATTAGTGTGGGCCTGAAGGTCATCTATCCTACGTAGCAGTTCAGAGGTGTCTTCGACCAAGAAGCTCGCTTTAACTTCCACTTCCTTCAGTCGTGTGTTCCTGGATCGCATATTATCCCGAATAAGGGAGACTTCAGAGGACACAGAGTCAATCCTTGACTCCAACAACGTACGGATAGTCGTAATGGCAGTGAGACTACCCTGCAATGTAGGCTCTCTCGCCTCTCCATCGGATTGCGGCTGCTCCCGCCTTCGGGCTTGCACCAGGTGGCTTGTCCCATGCAAATTTACTCAGCTTGGCCTGGACCACCGTTTTTGTGCCACGACCTCCAGCCATGGCCCAGTCATCTTGGTCCGAGCGTGATCCGGGAGAACAGGGAGGGGACCAGCTCAGCGCCTCCAGCGAGCACTGGCAGACATCGCTGATGCTCCCTCTGCGAGGCTATGGATAGTGATGTGGGCCAGGGGCCGTCTAGGAACAGTATAAACAACAAAAGGCCTAACCTCAATTACACCTAATCCCAACAGGAATGACAACACAATAACCTTCTCAATTCCCTTGAGGGTGATTACTTACACTACTCTGATTTGTCACGGTGTGTCAACAACTACTTTTAAAACAACCATCTTAAAAAAACGCCAGATACGTGTAGCTCTCCATGGGGCCCTTATGACCGAATATTTACGTGCAGGTGCTTCCCCTCCGAGTCTATTAGTGAGATTGGAACCGAAAATCTTTTTGGAGGACAAACATTTCCAGGTGAACTAGAGCTTTATAGCTAATAAGTGCACCCGTGATTGGTTGAATTTGATTATAAATACCGCCAAGAGTTAAGCGAAGAGTTGCTCAAGAAGATTCTTGATTTGGAAGAGTCCCTAAAGAGTGTTACGGCACTTATAGATCCCAAAGAGAAATTGGCACGAATCCAGGGTGATTTACTGGACTATAAAACATATATGGTCAATCAACAAATCAAAGGACTCAAGAAAAATGTAGACCGTTTTTCACATAAATGGGCATTTCCTTATGTCGAGGATCAATACTATGACACACCTGTAGAACAGCCACGTCAGCAAAACTTTCAAAGAAGGGGTCAGTATTTTCAACGGGGGGTCAGGGGGGGTCAAAGACAGCAGAGGCGCACGCCAAACAATTGGGCATTTGCTAACACCAGTAGTGAATAGGAAGAGCCTTCTGAAAGACCATCCACATTTAATCAAACTAGGGTCAATTTTGAGCTTGAAATAAGAACTGACAAGGATTTAGGGGTACTTCTGAGGGCTTTTTTAGGGCAAACTCAGAGAGGCCAACGAGGGGGGGGGGGGATCCGGCCCAGAGAAGAAGAGGCAGGGGCAGGGCCTATTTCCAACCAACATGGCAAACATACTCCCCTTGCATTACACGCAGGAGAGGCAGGACGCAGGACCTACTAGATTATGGGAGCAGTCAACAGCCCAGCTGCACTAATTACATAGTTGTCAATTTATCTTATGAATTGACAGTTGCTGAACTGAGAGTTTTAAATAAAGGACTTGGCTTTGTTCCTACCCCCAGGCATGAAAACTTTACGTGCAGAATTCAGCTGTTTGAGATGATGAGGAAGATTAAGCTACATAAATTCTTTGCAGCAAAAGAAAAGGTTTACCCTTCTGTTTTTGCCACAAATCTACACCGCCCTTCAAGTTTCTGCCCTCCGACCTCTTCATTGGGCCCTGAGGTGGCTATTTTTGAACAGCGAGTATTACATGATATTGAAGTCCTGGAACAGACTCATGAGCAAACACATTTAAACAACATGAGCAAAACCGATCGGTTGGCTGTTAAATCGTTGCAAGATAACAAGCTTGTCACGATAAAAGCGGAGCCGTAGTTGTGCTCAATACTTGTGATTATGAAGCGGAAGTGTTGAGACTGTTGGGGGTTCTCACTAATTACCATCCATTGACGTGGGATCCCACTCCAGACCTCCTTCAAATGATTAAGAGCATGGTGGCGGAAGCAGTAGGGAAGAAGTGGATAACATCTAAAGAGGCGGATTTCATTTTTAATATGAAACCATGTGTTCCGGCATTTTACATCTTGCCTAAGAGTCATAAGCCTCAGCGTCCGCCACCAGGGCGCCTGATTGTTTCGGGCATCTAATCTGTGTTGGAGCCGCTGTCCCAATTTGTGGACTTTTTCTTGAGGGAGGCAGTAATCACACAACGCTCGTATGTGCAGGACACAACTGATTTTTTTTTTTTTTTTTAAAGACGTTTATTAATGTTCAAAGGTACAGTGCACATAGCGAAGCCTACAACCCTGCGGGCCGGCTGCAAATGAACGGTGAATCGTGGGGGTGCGGGCCATCATAAAAAGGGCATGTCATTGCGTCCCTTGTGTCCCCGGTGTGCTAGGACATAGAGAAGATAGTCACATTTTCTTAAGTCAAGAAAGGAAAAGTCCATAAATGACGCCTTATTTTTCATTTTTTTCTAGAACTGAGCCATAAAATCGGCAAACTAAACAAAACAGTTCGTATCGGTATGTCCCAATGTTCCTATCGCGGTTTCCCCACTCGAAGTCCGTCCCACTGGCACGGTGTTAGTAGGTGCCACCTCTGAACGGTGTGTTGTTTGCCGATGCTGTTGCAGTGCAGCCGGAGGTCAGAGGTGTGCGTGCGCAAGTGTGCCTGAACCTGGAGTGGGACGGCCCCTGCGGGCCATGGTGTGTCATCGGTCGCCGGCCTTGTTAGTGGAGCATGTGGCATTCAGGTGGAGGAGCCTCGCTGTCGGTGTGGCTATCAGCGTCTACGCCAGCAGTCGCCATCTGTAGTGCCGTCAGTGGCTTCTGCCCACTTCAACACGAGGGGTCAAAGAGGCCACCGTCCGTGAGCAGGGGTCCGATACTGCAAACAGGTAAACATATATGTGATAGTGGGTGGGGGGGGGGGGGGGGTGGAGTGTGCTTGCGGGGGCGATGTCAGCGACTTTGTGCTTGGGGCGCGCTGCTGGGCAATGGCCACTGATGGGCGCCTGCATGGGCGTTGGGTCGTGTCCGAGGTTTACGCGCTGGCTGTTTCTTGTCTGTGTCAGGGGGGGGTGGGGGGTGGGGGGGGGGGGGGGGGGCGCCGCTTGCGATGATTCCTGCGATACAGCATTAGCCTCTGTGACCCACCTCCGGCTTCACCCAGTCTACGTGAGCCCCCTGACAGTGCCCTCCCCCTTCAGGGACCCCAGGATACCATCCCAGAGCTGAGCTATCGGGAACTGCCGCAGGCCCGCTGTTTCTTCCCGGTGGAGCGCCGTGCCTTCCGCCCCTGCCCAGTTTGTAAAGGATGCGAACCAGTGTTTTGGGGTAGGCGGTTCCCGCCGTTTCCAGTGTCGCGTAATCAGCCGTTTGGCCGTAACGAGGCCCAGATCCCAGAACCGTGGCTGCGTTTTGTTCAGCTTGGTTCTTTTATAGAGGCCGAGAATGCACGCCTCCCACGTGTCCGGCAGGCCCGGGCCCGTGCTGTGATTCAGGAGTGAGGTCACCTCCCCCCAGTACGTGGTCAGGGTTGGGCAGTGCCAAAGCATGTGCAGGATATCTGCGCCTAACAGGTCGCATCTGGGACAAACGGCAGTGTCGATCGCGAAGTATCTGTTTATTCTATCTGGCGTTAGGTATGCCTGGTGCAATATGTACAGTTGGATGACACGGAAGCGGGAATTGCGGGGGATGTTCACGGGGCTAGCTAGTACTAGGTTCCACTCCTTGTCTGTCCAATCCCTCCCACGATGCGCCGCCCATTTAGCCCTGATCTGCTGCGTGGGTTTTTGCGTGTGGATGAGAAGCGCCTGCGCTAACCAATGCGTGATGTGCGAGCCTCTGCCCATTACATGTAGATATTGGACCAGGTGGTGCATCGGCGGTTCATCCTGGATGTCACCCCAGGAGTCAGTGTATGCCCGCAGTACCGACGCATGGAGTAGGAACTGCCCGGCCGGGAGTCCCGTGGTGTCAGATAACTCCGCAAATGAGAGCAGGGCCCCGTCAACATACAGGTCACCCATGGTCTCTACTCCAGCCGTGACCCAGTGGTCCAGATTGCGCTGCGTAACCGTCCCGCTCCTCCTGGGGGTGCCCAGCAGGGGGAGGGCAGGAGCATATGGTCTGGTGTTTTGCGTCAGCTTCAGGCTGCGGAGAAAACATTTGCGGGCCACGGCCACGTGCATGGGCAGGGGACGGGGTCCCTTGGTCAATGGGTGAAACAGGGCGCAGGTCTGGGGATGCGTCCACTGGTAGTCCGCAGTGGCCGTATCGTCCAGATGTGCATCGCTGAGCCAGTACGTCACCCATTGGAGCTGTGCGGCCAGGTAATACAGCTCCATGTTGGGGACAGCCAATCCTCCCTCCGCGGTCGGGGAGTACAGTTTAGCCAGCGCCACTCGAGGTCGCCCCGTGTTCCAGATCAAGCCACGAAGCATTGATTCCAGATCGCGGAATATCCGCGTGGGGACATACGTGGGGATATTCGCGAAGTAGTATAGCAGCCTAGGGAGCGCTATCATTTTAGTAAGAGCTATGCGGCTGGGCACGTTCAGCGGAAGGGTTTTCCAGAAGGACATCTGAGCTCGCAGAGAAGAAATGGCGCGCACCAGGTTGCCCTCCAGTAAGTCCTGTGGGTCTCTATAGATGTGCAGTCCTAGGTATTTAAACGTGGTCGGGTACCAAGCGAGCCTGGCCCCTCCAAGATGCACATCGCATTCCTCCTGATCACGGCTAAACGAGTATGCCCCGGACTTGGCCCAGTTGACCCTGAGGCCCGAGACCTCTGCGAAGGTCTGGAAGACGTCCGACAGCTCGGCTGGCATCGCGGTGAGGTCCCGCACATAAAGCAGCAGGTCGTCTGCGTAGAGTGAGACTATGTGCGTTCCGTCAGCCAATGGGATCCCCCATTCCGCTCCTCTGTCCCGTAGCAGAGCTGCTAGTGGCTCAATGGCTAAGGAGAAGAGGAGGGGGGACAGGGGGCAGCCTTGCCTGGTGCCTCTACGCACCCCGATCTTCTCCGACAGCAGCCTTCCCGTCCTCACTCGGACACTGGGTCTCTGGTAGAGCAGACCGACCATGTCAGCAAATGCATCTCCCACCTCAAATCTGTCCAGCACGGCTCCCAGGTATGGCCATTCTACCGAATCGAAGGCCCTCTCCAGGTCCAGGACCAGGCACCCCGATCTAGGCCAGTGCGTCAGAGCCGCTTCCTGAATCCGGAAGAGGCGGCGTAGATTACGAGACGTGCTCCGCGCCGGCATGAAGCCATTTTGATCGGCGTGTACCAGAGTTGGTGCCTCCAGGGCTAGGCGGCGGGCCAGGAGTGAGGTGAAAATTTTATAATCTGTATTTAGCATGGCCAACGGCCTATAGGACCCCATGAGTGCGCCATCTCTGCCCGGCTTCAGCAGCGAGACCAAGTTTGCCTCGTTAAGCGAGTCTGGGAGTGCTGATTCTTCCATTGCTGTATTGTACAACTTGAGCAATTCCGGAACCAGCGTGTCTGAACACGCCTTAAAAAATTCGGCGGGCAGTCCATCCGGGCCAGGTGATTTGCCGTTGGACAGTGCGAAGATGGCCTCGCGTATTTCGTCCGCGGAGAATGGCGCCCCCAGGGCGTCCTGCTGTGAGCCTATAAGGGAGGGCAGCGGGATGTCCGACAGGTATTCTGCTATGTAGGCCGCAGTTACTCTCAGTTGCGACTTGTATAGGGCCCGGTAGTGTCCCACAAACGCCTGGTGTATCCTATTTTGGGTGTACACTAGTTCTCCCTCAGCCGTGCGGATGACGGAGACCGGCTCCGTGCGTTCCTCCTGCCTGACTAACCAGGCCAATAGCCTGCCGGGCTTGTCACCGTGCTGGTGCACTCGCGCCGAATGGGCCGCAAAGTTGACGTGCCGCAGCCGTTCCAGTAGCGTTTCGTGCTCCGCCCGGGCCGCCCGCAGCCGGTCACCTGCAGCCCCCACCGCCTCCTGCTCCCCGCCGAGTAGGTCCGCCTCCACCCTGCGCAAGTCCTCCTCCAACTTCCACCGTATGCTCCCCTGAGTGCTCAAGCAATGTCCCCGTACCACCACCTTGAATGCGTCCCACTCTACTCTCGGGGAGGATGCTGTATCTGAATTGTCTTCAAAGTATTGCGCTACGCTGGCCTGCAGGGAATCTCTGAAGGGGGCATCTAGCAGTAATGCAGGTTGCAGTCGCCACGTGGGGATTGGCGGGCGCGGGCGTTCCCAGGCCATGTGCAGTGTATGGGGGTTGTGGTCGGAGTGTGTCCTACCCAGGTATTGTGAGTCAGTGATATGGGGCAACATGTCCGCTGACACCATGTATCTGTCGAGGCGAACATGTAATGCATGTGCTCCCGAGAAGTATGAGTACACCCTAGCGTTCGGATTGTGCGCACGCCATGCATCTTTCAGACCCCACTGCGTCGCCCACTGTGTGAGTGTCCTCGTGGCCCCCTGGGATGTCGCCTCTGGCCTCGGCGGGACCGAACGGTCCAGCACTGGGTCTAGTACCGCGTTATAGTCGCCCCCCAGGATCCATGGGACGCCGTGCCAGGGCGCTAATTTCCCTGAGATACGCGCCAGGAAGGTGCCCTGATCCGTGTTTGGAGCGTAAATGGACGCCAGGACCACTGGTTGCCCGTCTATGCGCCCCTTCACCAGGACATACCTCCCCTCCGCATCTATGTGTACTTCCGACATTACGAAGGGGGTTCCCGGCTTTACCCATAGCAGTGCCCCGCGGGCGTACGAGGAGTATTCAGTGGCATACAGTTGTCCCCTCCATCTCCGCCTCAGCGCTGTCACCTCCGCCCCACTCAGGTGTGTTTCCTGCAATAGCGCGACCTGCACGTTCTGCCTCTTCAAGTAGGAGTAGATTTGGTACCTGCGCGCGGGTGTGTGCATACCTCTAATGTTCCACGTGCATATTTTTATGGCAGACATTTCAGCAATACACATTCCCCCCTGACCCTCCCAATAGCAGCGGCATCACCAAAGGCCCCAGCAGTGGCTCCCCCAGCTCTTCCGTTCCCACCCCCCACATTACACTCAGCAAAGTTTGGGAAAACATAAGGACAGGGAAAAAAAACAGTAAAGAACAACAACCAACAGCGGGCTAACCCCACTAAAATACCAAAAGGGCAGTGGCGGAACGGGCCACCGTCCATACTCTCAAGAGAGAGGAACATTCTTACTTTGTTTAAGGGGCAGTGTGTGCTAAGCACAAGTTCGGCAGGATGGATATATAGTCAGTTTAGGGGTAGCAGGCCGCTTCCCTGAGCCATACAATACAGGACAATAGTGGCCGCCCACTGCGGTCCAGTGCTCCAAGTTGCCCATCCTGTGTGCGACCAGGCGCAGATGCGTGCTAAAAGACCACCCCTTCAGTGCCCTCGCCCTTACCACTAGTGCCATAAGGGCATTACTCACTGTTCCAGGTGTCCACAGTTCGATCAGCTGGCAGGGGGGGGGGTGGGGGGGGGGGGGGGTGGGGGGGTGGGAGGTGGCCCCAGCAGTGGCGGGCGCCGATCGCGCACCATCGTCCAGGCGGCCACTGCCAACCCTTCCCTCGTCATGGCTAGGCCAGTGCAGACATCCCCCGTAGGGTCAGTGGATCAGGTCTGAGGTTTGCGGCGTGACGATGGGCAGTTCCATCGAGATCTGTGAGTTCGGGATCCCGTATATGGCCTCGTCGTCGTCGCTAGGTACCGGCTGTTGGCCGTCCTCCTGGGCCGTCTCATGGGAGGATGAGTTGCTTATTTGGGAGACCTTCCGCAGTGCATCGCGTTGTTCTCGGAGCATCTGGTCCAGTGTGGGGGAGAGTCCCGCCCCCTCCTCCGCGTGTTGGGACTGTTGGGTCCTGTGCCTGCGGCGTCGTCGCGGTGCTCGCGGCCTGGTCCTCGTCTCGCCTCCGCGAGAGTGCTTCGGTGCCGTGTCCGTGCCTCCGTCCAGCCACTCGTCTGCCTCCTCGGGTGTGTTGAAGAAGTAAGTGCTGTCTCCCGCCACCACTCTCAGCCTGGCAGGGAATAGTAGGGAGTACTTGAGGCCCGCGGTGCGTAGTCTCCTCTTCACTGCCATGAAGTCGTGCCTCTGGCGCTGCACCTGGATGGTGTAGTCGGGGAAGAACATGATCGACGCGTTGTCTATGCGCACCTCGCCCAATCGCCGTGCCTCTCGCAGCACCGTGTCTCTGTCCCTATAGTTCAGTATTCTGAAGAGCAACGGCCTCGGGTTGGTGCCGGTAGTGTAGGGTCTCGTTGGCACCCGGTGTGCGCGCTCCACGACGAAGTGTGGTGACAACGAGCCTTCGGGCAAAAGTGTCCGCAGCCAGTCTTCCACATGTTCGGCCGGGCAGGCCCCTTCCCATTTCTCCGGAACCCCCACAAGTCTAATGTTGTTGCGTCTCGCCCTCCCTTCCGCGTCCTCAGCCCTGTCCTCCAGGAACTCCACTCTGTTCAGGAGGTCCTGCACGTGTCTGTCCGTCTGGGTGACCTTGGGCTCGATCTCCTTCACTGCGCCTTCCAGGGTCTTGGTTCGGTCGGACAATTTTCTATGGTCATCACGCAGGAGGGTCAGGTCCACTGCGACCCCATCGATTTTGGACTCCAGGGAGGTTCTAGTTTGCTGGAGGGACTGCTCCATCCGTTCCACCGCTGCCAGCACGCTGTCAAGCCTCGCAGCCAGTTGCTCGGTGGCCATTTTGTGCACCTGTTTGTCCGTCTTCCCCTTCGGCGGGGCCCCTCCAGTCCCAGTGCGGGTCCGCACCCCCCCGGACATGTGCGGGTGGCGCCTGTCCTGCAGGGTCGGCCCCTGGCGTTACTCCAGTGACGGTGCCCCCTGAAGTGCTGCGCTCCTGGGTTGGGGCCCCGCTAGTGCTGGTTGGTCCCTCAGGTTAGGCCGTCGTTGTTGTCTCCCAGTGGGGGGGGTCCTCCAGCGGGTGGCCTTGTGTGGGGGCCTCGGCGCAGGCGGGGGGGTCCTGTCCTCTCCTTCGCCCGTGCTCGTCCCTGGCGGTCTGCGGCCGCGCCGGTTGCCCTCCGGAGCGCTAGCGGGCACGGCCCTGCCACTCCGCCCCAGTTGTAGTGGGGGCCGGGGGGGCCAGCACTGTGTGTGAGTTCGAGGGGTCCAGGCGCCGCGAACGGGTCTGGTCACCAGTTCCGGCCCGGGTCACAGCCTCTTGTGTGCCTCGCCGACCTTCAGGCAGTAATTATCCCCGTGGGGGGGCCCCACAGGCGGGCCCGGCGTGGAGCACACCGTCGCGTGTCTCCGTCTCAGGGGGGGGCGGTCAGCCTGTCTCCGGCAGTGGTGTGGCGACCAGGCGAGGGGAGGTGCGGTCTGCCGTACTGCGGGCCTTGGGGCCGCAATGCCCGGGCTGTCGCTCCGTGTGGGCTCCTCTATGCTGGTGGGCGCAGGAGGGACTCACCGGGTGGCACCGATGGTTGCACAGTATCTCGGAGAGGGGCCCCCGCTGGTCGGGGCCGCCACGTCACCGGCGCCTCTCCGGTGCCCCAGGTGTGTCTTCAGGAAATCCAAGGAGCCCGCCAACTCGCATGGCAGCAGTCGCGCGGCGGCCGCGATGTGGGGGCTGGGGTCCCGCTTGCCGCTTGGTCCGGGCCCTCCGCTGGAGTCCTGCTGCAAATCAAGGCGATCACCGGGCCACCGGAGGTTGCTCACAGCGCGGCAGCAGCCGGCCAGGGGGCCGTGGACAGTGTGGTGTGGCCTACCAGTTGGGGCCTGTGAGCTGGGCCCAAGCCTCGGTCTCCCTTAGTTGCCCCGCCGGCCAGGTGTCAGCGGATCCCGCAGGAGGTCCGCAGGATAGGTCAGGGTCAGCCTCGTCGGAGCCCCGAAACAAAAGTCGGCCAGATTGCCGAGGAGAGCTCCGGGAAGGTCCGCCAGCAGTTTCGGGCGGCTAGGGTTAAATGTGGCGGAGAAACGGCTCAGGGAAGGGGAGCTTAGCACGGAGCTCTACCCTAGTGCGTCCTCCGCCATTGCGTGCTTAGCCACGCCCCCGTGCAGGACACAACTGATATACTGAACATTCTGAAGGACGTTGAGTTTGACCCTAAGAACCAACTGCTGGTGACTATTGATATTGAATCATTGTATACCAGCATCCCCTGGCAGCAGCACGGGCTCTGGGGGCACTCGAATGGTTTTATGACACGCCCCAGTCGTTTGTCCTGCAATGTATCGAACTGGCACTCACAAGGAACTATTTTGAATACAATAACCAACTGTATTTGCAGGTGTCGGGGACTTCAATGGGGGCCACATTCGCCCAGAGTCTGGCCTGCATTTATGTGGGCCAGTTCGAGGAGAATGTGATCCACCACACTTCAAACCCCTTTAAGGAAAATATTTCCTTATGGCGGAGGTATATTGATGATGTCCTCTGTATCTGGACAGGTAGAGAGGACCATCTCAAGACAATCCTGACTTGGTTGAATCAGGCTGATGAGTGTCTACGGTTTATGTGGACTATCAGCAACACATCTGCTGTATATCTAGATGTGGACATTACTGCTGTGGATCTAAGGCTAGCTACTAATGTCCATCATTAGACAACAGACGGAAATTCCTTCCTCCAATATCGTTCGTTTCATCCCAGAGCCCTAAGGGATAATCTCCCGGTGGTTTAGTTTTTGCGCTATCGGCGCAATTGCTCCATGACTGGTACATTTATGGAACAGTCGGAAGAGTTGGTGATCAAACTGAAGGAGAGGGAATATCTCATGAGAGTTATCAAGCAAGCCCGTAAGCGAGCCTTTAGTACTCCACGTGAAGCTTTGTTGGAGAGGAACATCAAGGAGAGGAAAGATTGTCTTCCTGTGGTAACTACTTTCGATCCTCTCTCCACCAAGATGAGAAAGATTGTAAGAAACATTGGTCCATTCCCGACACTGCTACGAGTAAGATGCCACCGCCACGTTTTGCGTTCAAAAGAGCGCCTAATCTGAAGAACAAGGTAGTCCATACTCGTACTTCCACGACATCCCAGTCAACTTCCCTCCCAGTAGGTCAGTATCCGTGTGGAGGATGCTCGGTTTGCTATCTTACACAAGTGACCAAGAAAGTAACCCTGTATGATTGTAAAACTTGGTTCGTGAACAGGTTTAGCAATTGCAACACGTCTAATGTTTTCTATAGACCGACTTGCAGTTGTGGGTTGCATTATATTGGACTGACTTCACGTAAAGTAAAAGTGCGCATACAAGAACGTCTAAGCACAATCAAGGCAAAAAAATAAACTACATGCTTAGTGCAACACTTTATTGAGAAAGGAGATGATCTCAGGGACCTGAGATGGACTGTCCTTGAGAAGGTGTTGGGTGAAACACAACGTTGAAACTATACTAGCAAGGAAAGAGGCTAAATGTTTTTTTTCTGAGCGAGCAGATCGGGAGGGATTGAATGATTTCATTGAGTGGAACAAGATCAGCAAGCGTTGAAATGGGCAGGCCCAGGTATTAGAGCAGTAATGAGATGTGTGGGGATTAATTCAACCCCCATGTCATTAAAATAGAGCTAAGTCTGAAGCTTGACCTCCTTTGAGTTATGATGAGGTTAGATCTAGTCATCTAGGGAGCACACGTATGCATTAGGATTGGAAGGACTTGTGGGTTTATCTTTAAGGTTGATGTGCACCTATAGGTTTTTATACCCCTTGTTTATCCCCCTCCTTCCTTTGCATTTGTTTTGGGCACGATGACTTTGTTAGAGAGACGGTGGCGAGGTGACCGGTGCAGTTGCAAAGCCATTGTGGTCAGCGAGCTGCACCCAACATTAAAGATGACATGGTTACAGGGCGGGGCTGAGAGGATTGTAAAACCACACAGCAGCGTGAGCTCACTGTCGGAGCTTCAATCATGCCGGTGGGACGCAGTACGGGTAAGGAGGCTGTTGACGTTGAGACAGATAGGTATGTATTGCACAATTGAAAGGCGGATGCGGACAAGTAGACATTGCCGGGAGGGCCTCGTGGTTATGTTGTCAGATGGAGAGCCTATGTAGAATAATTTTGGGGACTGGGCTCTGTACCAAATGACAAGCACAGTGGTTCTTGCTTAATAGAAGTAGTATAACATCATGAGACACTTACACAAGCGCACACTACGCGCTGAGGGTGAGCGGTTCGGACGACAAAGTAAAAAAGGTAAATAACTGGACGCTTTTTTATGCTTTTTATATATTATACAGGAGGCTAGAGTGTGGATAGTCTTCCCGAGGACACGTGATCTAAAGACACAGTGTTCAAGTGGCAGACGGTTGCAGGTACGCTGTGGCTCCGCAACCGTCAGGTAAAGAATATGTACAGTAGTTGCGGTAAACTGGGTGCTTCAATAACATTGGAATTCATCATGTTTTTGTGGAAGGCAGATGGATACTCCCAACTGGCTCATTCTTGTTTTTTGATACCATCACAGGTTTTAGGCGATTCTTAAGTGAAGACTGAGAATTCGAACCCCTATTACCCTGATGAAGTTGCGAGATGGTTTAGCAACGAAACATGTTGGCAACATTGAATTGATTATGGTTTGATGGGAACCATTTTTAATTGGGAAGGCTTGCAGCTTTGAATAAAATTGGTTGGCCAGCAAGTCTTACCGGTTTTTAATGGAGAGAATTATGTTCACTGATTCTCACAGGGGTTTAATGGGCACTTATAGTAAATAGTAAGCATGGTTGCTTTACTTACTAGCACTTTTCACTATATTTATGTTATGGTTCATTTAAAGGAGAGCATAGACTTTTCTTTCTTTTTTCTCCACACAAAGAGAGAGTGGTCGATGATAAGTGGGTAAGCTGGCGAGTACCAGTCAGCAACCCCTTTGGTGTTTCTACCCTGAGGTACTCTCTCTCCCTCTCACACATTTTTATTCTGGTGGGAGGTGGAACCTAGCCTGGATGGTTGTTTTAAAAGTAATTATTGACACACCGTGACAAATCGGAGTAATGCAAGTAATCACACTCAAGAAAATTGAGAAGGTTATTGAAAACCCTTGTATTGTCATTCCTGTTAGGATTAGGTGTAATTGAGGCGAGGCCTTTTGTTGTTTATAATGTTGTGAGTGGGGGGCGGCCTCACCTTTGTTTCCCCCTTTGACTCCTATTGTATTGTTGAGCCGTCTAGGAACGGGCAATGTTATGTTATGTTATGTTAAATTTAATTTCTATAGCGCACGGCTACTCCAATGGAGTGTCCCGGCGCTTTATATTGGCAGCTCATAAAAAGAGAAACATAACAGAAGAAAACATTCATTAACAGCATAATTACATAACTAGAGGGTAAAGAGCCAAGTTTTTAGGCCCTTCCTGAAAGACAGCAGGTTAGAAGTACTGCGTAAGGCCAGTGGCAGAGTGTTCCAGAGCTGTGATGCCCTCAGACTAAAGGAGCGTCCCCCAATACGGGCCTTCTTTACTCGGGGAACCACCGCAAGAGACAGAGATTCAGATCGCAAAGCTCGGGCCGAGCGATAGAAGACAAGCCTACACTGAATATATTTTGCTCCCGAGCAGAAGAGCGCTTTATGAGCCAGGGTCAGCACCTTTAAAACTATCCGCTTCCGGATAGGCAGCCAATGGAGCGACTGCAGAAGGTCGGACACTCTGGCTCGCCTGCGGAGGACAAAGATGGCGCGTGCAGCAGAATTCTGCACGACCTGCAGTCGCTGCACAAGATAATCCGGGAGAGCCAGATAAAGGACGTTAGCGTAGTCCAATCTGGAGCCAATCAAGGCTTGCACTGTAATCTTCCTGTGCTCTTCTGTGAGCAGAGGGAGAAACTTCCGGAGCATTTTAAGAATGCCGAAACATGTGCCCATAAGACCAAGGATCTGAGAGCTCGGCGTCAGACCATTATCGATCTTGACTCCCAGATTTTTTGCCAACTGGGATGCCCGAGTTGGGGGGAACATATCAATCGGCCACCATGCCTGCCAATCAGGGTCCATGGTACAGCCAAAGAACAGCACCTCCGACTTGTCAGAGTTACATTTAAGGCTGTTCTGCTGAAACCAATTAAAAACAACCCCGAGACATTCCCGAATGCTCTCTCCATCGAAATCCTCACCTTTCCTACACGTGAAGAGGAGCTGGGTGTCATCAGCGTAAGAAACGATCTGGGCCCCAAAGGACTCCACCAGTGCCGCCAAAGGGGTCATGAAGATGTTAAAAAGAGTCGGGCTCAACACAGAACCCTGCGGAACTCCGACTCCCAATGGCGGCATCTCAGCGGAGCTAGGGGGGACCCAGACCGTTTGTCGACGGCCGGCTAAGAAAGATGTAAACCAGCTGAGCATCGTCCCCCTCAGACCGATGTTATAAAGTCTGGCGAGGAGCCCCTCATGGGCGACGGTGCCAAAGGCCGCCGACAGATCAAGCATGACCAGCATGGCTTTGCCTCCAGAGTCCAGAGCCTCCTTAATGGCCTCAGACACTTCCAAAAGCGCCGTCTCGGTACTTAAATTAGGGCGGAAGCCGGATTGAGTAGAGTGCAGCAGGTCGTTGGTTTCCAAAAAAACAGAGAGCACGCTATGCACGTGCTTCTCCGTAATCTTAGCCAGCACTGGAAGGAGCGAGATAGGCCTATAATTGGCCGGCACCTCGGGGTCTAAGCCCGGCTTTTTGAGGAGGGGGATCACCATTGCCCGCTTCCAAGCCTGCGGGACCATCCCCTCCCTCAAAGAGAGGTTCAAAAGTGGATTAACCAATGGGTTTACCACATCCGCCATCTTCGCCAGAAATTTGGCCGGGCAGGGGTCTAAAGGCGACCCCGATTTAAGGTTGGCCTGAAGTGCCAGTGATGCAGAAGGAGAGATAGGCGGAAAAACAGACAAGGCAGAATCCAGGGTGGGCGATGGATCTGACCCAACCCCACTGCTGGGATGTACTTCAGCCGACCTCCCAGGGAAGGAGTCCTGGATCAGTTTAATCTTGTCCGTGAAAAACTTTGCAAGATCACAGGCCCACGACTCAGAGGGAGCGGTTTGAGAGAGATTAGATCTAGGGGTTGTAAACTCCCTCACAACAGTAAAGATCTCCTTGCATGAATTGGTGGCTGCCTCTATCCTCCTAGCCAAGTAGTCCTTTTTCTCGCGAAGGATATCACGATGATAGGCTTTGATTGCAGTCCTATAAGCAAGTCTGGCCATCAAGTCGTACTGAGAGCGCCAGGCCCTCTCGGCCACCTTGCACTGGTGACGAGAGGCGAACAATGCTTCCGTAAACCACGGAGCAGAAACCCGCTTAGATGTAACCCGGGGAGCCAGCACAGGGGCTAAATCATTCAGCCTGTCCGTCAGCCACAGCTGCAGAGAGTCCACATCCTGCTCAAGGTCACCTGAGAGGGGACACGGATGGTCAAGAGAGGCCTGAGCTAGCATCTCAGGAGTCACACGGTGGAATGCCCTAGACACAGGTCCATGCTGTCTAGGCGCATTGCTAGACAGTTTCTCCCTTCCCGGTACACAGAACCTGGCCAGCCTGTGGTCGGACCAGAGCACCGGAACAAGCTCTGTGTCCTCTAAAGGGGCTGTGGAAAAAACCTGATCCAGAGTGTGACCCTTGTGTGTGGGGCCAGAAAGAAAAGGCACAAGACCGAGGGGAGCCGTAATGTCGAATAGCTTGTTCACATCTGGATCCTCACCCTCATCCATGTGGAAGTTGAAATCTCCCACCAACACACAATGCTCAGCCCTCAAAGCTAGCCCTGCCATAGCTGCCTGAAGTTAATCAAAAAAGGATCCCGTCGGTCCAGGGGGTCTATAGACCAGCAACCCTTTGAGAGCTTGATGGGGAGCCAGAGTAATGGAGAAGGCCAGGGACTCAGAACATGTAATAGTTTCCATCGGGATGATAGAACAAGCAGCGCAAGAGCCACCCCTCCTCCCCTACCCTTCAGTCTATCTTGCCGAAAGATATTATAATCCGGTGGAATAGCCGTCATGATATCAGGATTGGACGATTTCCCCAACCATGTTTCTGTCAGCATCAGACATAATGGTTTTTCCGTAACAAAGAGGTCAAAGATCTCCAGGGCGTGTGCACACAGATCTGGTATTTAGGAGCAGGCAGAGATGTTTCACACTAGCCTCTCCCCTCTGCAATGAAGCAGCAGGGACGTAACCAGGTGTCCAACCACATCCCGGGCATTGTCTCTTCCCCCTATAGCGTCCGGGAAAAACAACCCGACAGGCACAGGATACCTTTTGCAAGAAGCGAAGTTCCCGCGACGAATAGTGTACCATCCTCCCATCAGCAACAGAAAGCCCTATAGAGCCAAACCCAACCGCCACTCCGCCGCCTCCGGGACGCTGACGGGCGCAGACGGGCAGGACTCTGGCAAGACTCAGGCAAACCCGCTGCGCTAGGAGGACTGGTTTAAATAGGGCCTCCAGGTGAGGTGCAAACCGCCCACCAGGACGCTCAATATGGCGCTGCAAAAGCGTCAATGCCGGAAGGCCTTTAAATCAGACCCACGAGAACAAGGTGGTAAATCCTCCTCCAGGCCGCAGGAGAACACTTAAACTGTGCGCAAGGGACCGGGCACGACAGGTGTGCAGAAATTGTAATGGCAACTGGGCCACAGCTCGCAATGTCACTATAGTGGGTTCAGAGCCCAAACCAGTGGACAGGCTTCTGTGTCGCATATCCGCCACCTCAGGGGGGCATACCCTTTGTTTCCCCCGTGTCCAATGATGACCGCCTCTGCGCCCCGCGGCGGTTGCGGGAAGGAGCAGCGATCAGCCAGTTAGGCCGCCCGCGGGACCGGGTTCCGAGGGACAACAGAGGTCGCGTACCTCCGCTCTTCTTTCGCCCCAAACAGTAGGTAGTAAGTAGGGCTGGTTCAAGGAACTCTGCCTTCTCCGGGTAACACTCCCGCCCGGGATGGGGCCTCCAGCAGCGTCGCGGGTGCCTCTCAGGCGTGATCCCAGCAGCAGCTCCACCGGGCCGCGGTGTGCATCATCGGACCGAGAGCCGGATCCGCTAGCCGGAATGAGCAGTCTCACGGCTCAAACGATCAGCGGTGTGTTCTAATGCTGCAGTGACGTCGAAAACCAGTTGAGAATCGGATAAGTGGTCGGATTTACTCCAGAACGGGCACACTTGGTCGGAGCCGCCTTAGGAAGCGGCCATGTTTCTCAGCGGTTGGCAACGCCCCGACAACCAATTATTTTTAATGTTGTGTGAGGGGTGGGCTACGGGGAGATGTGCAGCCCCCAGCAACATAAGAAAAGGAAACAAAAAAAGTCTCTGGGGTCATTTAAAACATGGCCCCAAGAGAACTTAGCATATATTTTTAAAGCATTACCCAAACTGGAGCTTTTGTTTTAAAGCTGGGAGTGCAGCTCCCTCTAGCGGCTGGTGCCATTGTTGCTTTTTATGAGCAAGGCTCTCTTGTGGTTGTTTTATAATTATATTTTTTTGGCTGAAAAATGTTAAAAGGAAGATCGAGACATATTAGTTTAAAAATAAGCAAGTGTCAAAGACAAGTAGTTTAATACAACTTTAAATAGTTTTAAGTAATCAATAGTAATAAACATTGCATTGTGTGTATTATAAAAATATACACTTGACTAAAATTATCGATGATCTGGTGTTATAGCTAAAAGAAAATGTCAGTTAAAAAATGCCGCAAAAAACGACTGAAATTCACTAGTTTTAGTTATCTCAAGAAACTATAGCTCATGCCCAAAAGTAACTATAACTTGCGCACTCTCCAGGCGCTGCCAAATACTCCAAATATTACATGACCCATGACATGTTCTATTACATCATTATTAACACTAACATTTTTCTATGAGAAAAAAAAAGAAAAAAAAAAAAAAATATATATATATATATATATATATATATATATACACACACACACACACACACACACACACTTCATTGAGCCCCACCCTTTTTAACCTTTACGTCACCCCCTTGGCCAAGCTGATTAGAACCCTCGGATTTACATTGGTATCCTATGCAGACGGCACACAAATTATTGTGTCCATCAACAGCTCGCCCATGGATATTGAATCTCGATTCAAAGACTGCATGAGACACATAGGGAAGTCGATGCAAGTTAACTGTTTAAAACTTAACACATCAAAAAATGAAGTTATGCTTTTTGGCAACACGCCAATCATCTGGTCAGACAGCTGGTGGCCAAATCACATGGGCCCTCCCCCAACACCAGCCAACAAGGTAAATAATCTTGGAGTTCACTTCAACTCCAAGCTTTCCTTTTAATCCCAGAATAATTACACCCCAGGAGCTTGCTTTTTCATTCTTTAAATCCTGGGGGGGAAAGTACTTCCGTTTATCCTAATTGAGCTCAGGAAAACAGCAGTCACAGCTTTAATTGGTTCTAGGCTGAACTATTGCAACACCCTTCTCACTAGCACAAGCAAGCGCAGAATACATAAACTCCTGATTACTCAGAATGCGGCTACTAATCCTGCTCGGGCTCATCCTCTTTGATTCAGCCTCCAAGGTTCTCGCTGAGCTACATGGGTTGCAAATCAGCAAATGCATTCAGTTCAAAGCTCTATGTATTGCATTCAAGGCTACACGCGGCAAGGGTCCTTGGCAATTGTCGCAATTCTTCAAACCTTATGTTACGGTCAGATCACGGATATCATCAAACAGAGGCAACTTGTCCATTCCCAAGATACATAAAGTGAAATGAGGAGGCAAAAGTTTTTCTTACACCACTGCCAAACGTTGGAACTCTCTACCCACTCCTCTCAAAAATGAATCCAACTTGTTTTAATTCAGGAAGCGTTTAAAAACCTGGCTCTATTAACAAACCGTCATAATACGACTTCTGCCTACTGGTCTATCTAGCGCCTAGACACCTTCGGGTTTTTGTAGCGCTTTATAAATCCCTCCTTTTATTTTATACCGATACACACATATATTGGACTAAAAAACAAAGGTTAAATTGACATCTATAATAGGTGTTGAAAGTTTAAAAACCGAAAACACACTAAAATTTGCCAGTCATATTTTAGTAATATAACTTTCTTACAATCGTCATACACTGTTTCTGACCTCACATATTACTTCACACATAATATGTTAAATTACATCAATAATGATATCACTTGTTCCAATACTTAGAGAGGCCCGCTTTCTACAAGTTAGACCTGCACTCTTATTCCTGCAACTTTTGCACAATGCACATGTCACTTTTCACGTTGCAAATTTTTTTGTAGCAGGAGTACGCATTAATAAGAAGCGCAGCAAAAGCAATAATGGATTGATTATAAACGAAATTTCTTAAGTGTAACCTCAATAGATTATAGAAATATCAATGTTTTAAATGTTTTAACTGTATTGTTTTAACTTTTTTGATTATATACATTAATTGTTTATGCACATGTCACTTTACATCACTCTGATGATGTGACCTATGAATTATTATGTATATATGTTATGTAAATATTTTTCTTGTGATTGCTTTACTTTTTGTGTGTAATTTTTCTTGAAATGTATCCTGTGTCTTTTTATGATTTTTTAAAAATCGAATAAAAGTGATTGACTGACTGATATCACTAATAACCATTTCCAATGTTTATGACAGCGGGCTCTAGGCTTTGTGAACTGGAAGTAATTCAACAAGCTACACATGTGCCCAATTAGCACTAATCAAGGGTCGAAAGATCAAAACTTTAGCCACATGCCGTAAACACAGCATATCTGCTGGCTCATGCATGGTGGATGACCTAGTCTTTCATATGGTGGATGATACAATCTTTTTACTTGAATTCACAAGTCTAACATAATGCCTCCATACACTTTAATGGAGTCACCCAGTTTTTAAACCTTGAACACAGTCCAAAAACATGGCTGCTCTCTATTCAACTTAAAGTGATCACCTTCTTAGAGACTTCACATGACCAACAACTTCGAGTCAAGAGGTTAACAGGTATGCATTAACCACTGATTAGGACATCTTCAGATCTGCTGTAATTTGGTAAAATACACTAGACACATTCCTGAAATTATTACAATGGTGGACAATTTTAGAATTGTGTTTCAATCACATTGTGAGTTCAAACATCTCTAACTGGGTCAGCCCTATTTTTGTTAACCTTTAAGCATGTACCATATCTCAAAATCTTTACAGACGTCCACCATGTAAATATCCAAAACTCATAAAACTGCGCTTTACATATAATTTGCATGCATAACTGAACGATATATTTAACATGGGAATGTGGATAGACATTCACAGGTGAATAATACAGTTTAAATAGAATGTTCACTTTTCTCACTATTTGTTTGCAACAGGCCTTGCTTTTAAACCAAAACCTATTTTGAAAAGTAGATTTGAAACCAATACCAGGTGTGTTAACCTTTACATTGTTTAACATGCAGGAACTGCTTGCATTTTAATCTTTTGCTGGTAGGTAAATTATGGAACAGTAACTCTTGCAATGCATTATCATACTTGGCTCTGGAGCATACTGTGGACATGGCCCTTCTTTGGGGAATTCACCCCAAAACCTTTTGCTTTTCCTCCTACTCTTTGCCAACTCACTCCTTAGAAATCTGGGCACCTTCCCATTGTACTGTAAGGTAGGTGCGCACAGCCGTCTAGCCCGTATTGGGCAAGAGTGTGCATGTAATGGGTTTAGGTGCCATACCTCCATGTGCCCCATAAAAGCGCATAACACATACCCGGGTGAGTACGGCACTGGCTAGTAGTGGGACGTGGCACGGAGTGTGCCACCCACCGGATAGCCTATCAACCCTGTATTGACCGGTGCGGCACCATTGCGCCCCTGTCTAAGTTGGCATCACTTTCACCTCAGCCGACCCGGAGTGGATTGTCCCATACCATGAGGACACTACCCCAAGGAAGCCCTGAAGGGGGCGTGGAGGAGGTGGTAGGGTGAAGGGTGGGTAGATACATATGGATGTTCCCTGTCCATGTAGTAAGGAACCCCCCCATGTGGAGCTTCTCCTGCCTTGGATTTTAGCTCTTCCCATGGGACACTCCAAAGGGTGTTGCCGATTCGCTCATCTAGTCTTAGGTCTCTGAGCACGTCCTCACTGTCAAGGTAGTTTGGCAGAGTGTGCACCTTCCTACTCAGTCAAGAAAGAAGCACTGACCCTGTGATCTGAAATATGGGCCGGTCTGCCAACACAGACCGAGGAGTGTGCAGTTATACTAGTGAGTGTGTCCACCAGCCTTCATGCTGTTTCAAATACTTGTCCCACATGCCATTGCAGGCTTGAGGATACGCCCTGACACCTAGGGCATATCGTATAGGTGCTCGGCCTGCCATTGCGGGCTGGTGAGGGCATACCCGCATCCATGGTGTCTCATACCAGGGTCAGGTCAGCAATGCATCCGTAAGGGGGCAACCATGTCCTGCAGATCCAGGCAGGTTGGTGTGCACGCACTTGCACCTAAGGTGCTAGGACCTCGGTCTGGTCTGGTGCAACTTGTATCATCGTGCACCAGACGTTGAGCCTCATTTACAGGGAGGTACGGAATTTGTAACTCGTCCTGTTGTAGACCTGAAGTGTCTAGTGTGACACATACCAACACGCATCAGACCCTTTGCCTTGATTGCCTGGGCACGACCCTGATCATCATAAAGCACTTGGAGTGCCTCCTCCTCTCGACAGCCTCTCCTGTGTTACTCCCCATTCATCAGTTGTACACTTTTGACCATCATCGTGGCGGACCAACTGCTCTCTCCACACTTTGCCCCTCCTGAAGACATCTTGGCGCAAGGTTTAGTTTAGTTTAGTTTAAAGGAGTTTGTAGAGCGCTTGGTAACACCTCCCGGCGTGTCCCCGCGCTGTGGAGAGAGAATGCAACAGCAGAGAGAAGTCCAATCACACAGTAAAGAGGCAAGTCTTCAACTTCTTCCTAAACATGATTTCATTACTCTCCAACCTGATATCTAGAGGCATGAGGTTCCATTGCTTGGCAGCTAAGGTGCGGAAAGATCTGCCTCCCATTCTGGCTTTTTTGGGGCAGGTAATTCTGAACAGACCCATTCCTTTAGATCTCAGAGATCTATTAGGTTCATACACAGACGCCAAATCAAACATATATGCCGGTGCTCTGTGATGAATTATTTTATGGCACCAGAGCATAGCTTTAAAGACAATCCTCTTACTGATCGGTAGCCAGTGGAGGGCTGCTAGAGAGGGGCGAGAAGGAGCTCGGCGGGGAAGCCTTAGCACCAGGCGAGCTGCCGAATTTTGTAGAACCTGCAGCTTTTTTATGTTTTTCTCTGATGTCCCCATGAGCAGCACATTTCCGTAATCAATACGGGACGTTATCAGTGCCTGCGTCATGGTACGCCTGGAGTTAATGGGTAACAGGTCGAGGGTGCGGTTAAGGGTTTTCATCACCCCAAAACATTTCCCAACAGTTTTCTTTACGTGGCTGTCAAAGGACAGTTTATTGTCCACCCATACACCTAGATTCTTCGCCTCTCGTGCAGGCGATGGCAGAGGACCCAGGCAGCTGGGCCACCACTCTGTTGTCCATTTGGCCTCATTGCCTCCAATAATGAGGACCTCTGTTTTTGTCCCATTAAGTTTCAAACAGTGTTCATTCATCCACATTGCCAGTTTGGACATGCAGGCATTGAAGTCATCAGCTTCCTTAGAAGGGGCTTGGGTCAAAGATATGAGAAGTTGCGTGTCGTCGGCGTAGGAGACAAGCTCCACGCCGAACGATTGCACCACCTCTGCCAGAGGGGCCATGTATAGATTGAATAGGGTGGGGCTCAGGGCAGAGCCCTGAGGAACCCCCTGCTCAAGCATCACCCTGTCGGAGAGGAAAGTCCCTCTTTGAACTTGGAAGCTCCTGTTAATCAAGAAAGATTTCAGCCACCTCAGTGCCTTGTTGGTAACTCCTGCTTTATTAAGACACTGTAGCAAGATGGAGTGTGCTACAGTGTCAAAAGCGGCACTGAGATCAAGCATGATGAGGGCCATTGTATTTCCCTCATCTGCTCCCTCACGTAAGGTTTCAGTGGCCCTCAGTAGAGCTGTCTCCGTAGAGAAGCCAGTTCTAAAACCCGACTGAGATTTATGGAAAACATTATGGGTCTCAAGATGTTCCATAAGTTGACTGTTTGCGATTTTCTCTGCTAACTTGGCCACATAAGGTAGCAAGGATATAGGTCGTAGGTTATCCATTATGTCCATGCTGATGTTTGGTTTTTTCTTAATGGGTAATACTATTGCCTGTTTCCATTCCTCCGGAAGGCAGGAGGTTGTAAAAGAGGTTTGTAGCAAGTGCCTGAGATGAGGTTCTAATACAGGAAAGGCTTCAGCTAAAATTTTCGGGGGTGCCGGGTCCCGGGGAGATCCCGATTTGATTTTGTTGCACATTTTGGACAGGATTTCATATGAAGGAACTACAAAAGATTTGAGACATACAGGTGTATTTACAACTTTATCATTTTCAGTGAAGTACGTGGCCGGATCTATCTGCTTAGAGAAGCTAGTATAGATTTTATTAATTTCGCCTGCAAAATACTGTGCAATATTATTGCACGCTTCCACAGAACCATTTTGAGCGGGAGGAGTCCCATCCACTATGGATATCTCTTTGTATATCTGAAACAGTTCCTTGGAGGAGTTGCCTGCTTCAATAATACGGGTGTGATAATGCTCTGCTTTGGCCAGACGAACTGATTTGTAATATTCTCTCTGTACTGTTTTATATTGTATTTTAATATCTGCACAGAAGTTCTGGCGCCAAGCTCTCTCAAGTTTCTTGCAAGCCGTTTTCATGGCCTGCAATTCTGGGCCAAACCAAGGAGCAGTTTTCTTAGGCCTCCTGGCATTGGACAGGGTGCGGCTGGGGGCTGTGATGTCCAGGGCCTTAGTGACGATAGTATTTAAATTGTCATTAGCTGCCTCACAGTCGACCCCTTTAGGAAGGCCTTCGTCATGAACAATTTGATTAAACAAATTTAAAGAAAAGTTCTTCCATTTTCTGCACTTGTATCGCAGGGATTGGTGACGAAAAAGCTCCGTTCTGCCAAGTTGAACTGTGATGGGAATGATATGATGATCCGACCAGGGTATGGGTATAGGATCAGAGGTGTGCACTCCCTGCCAGTTTCCAAAGACGGGGTCTAGTAAGTGTCCTAATTGATGAGAAGGTGCTTTATTTTTTAGATCGAGCTGAACAGATTGCAGTTCCATTCGGATATCATCGGCGTCTTTATCTAAATGATCTTCAAAATGAGCATTGAGATCTCCTAGCACTAACAGTCTGGATTTCCTTAGTGCTAGATGAGTGACCGCCTCCATTAGGGTCGAAGTAAACTCATATAGTCTACCTGGTGGTCGGTATATCAAAATGCCAGAAATCGAATGATTGGGACCAGTGTTAATTGTGAAGGTACCGGCTTCACTGTGATCAACCTGTGTGTGTGCTAGGGAGCAGACTAGAGGAGCTTTCGTGGCTATGGCGATGCCGCCTCCTCTACCGTCCTTCCTGTCCAATCTAGATAGGGAGTAGCCGTTGGGCATGGCCTGGATAACATCCGGGTCCGAATGATCATCTAGCCAGGTTTCAGTTAGGAAAAGGATGTTAAGATTCTGATCCTCAAGTAAATGGTAGATTTCTAGAGCGTGTTTACGTAGAGATCTACAATTCAATAATGCAGCTTTGATGGTAGGGCCCGAGCTAGTGTCTGGGATATGGAGGAGGGGTTCAAAGCGGCACCTCGTACATTTTAAAAGTGACTGGGCAGGCATGGTATGTTTGCAGACGTCAGGCGTGTCAGGTTGTAAGGCAAGTAGAGCATGTCTGCCATACCTTAAGGTGGTTTGTGACAACCCACCAGGGTCTGTGGCCCCGCGCCCCGTCCGGCCGCGGACGGGCGCAGACGGGCTGGACTTTGGCTCGACTTCGGCGCGCTTCCGGCGCGCCCGCTGCACGCGTCCGCTGCGCGGTCGCTGGCTCAAGCACATTTATGCTAAGGGGAGGGGTCGCTAGAGCGCTGACCTCTGCTCCCTGAGCCCGGATGTGCAAGGCTCCTCCTCGCCCTCCGCATCAAACGTCCATGATTGGACGCGGCGGACCGGGGCGGGAGTGGGAGAGAGACTAAACTAACAGGTAAATGCAAAAATCACATTAACTGTGTCCGACTGTGACCCCACACTGAACGTGTTAAAAGACAAATTCAATTACAGCGTTTAAAAGCATCCGCTATTAAAACAGCGCGAACAGTGCATTGAAGCGCGGTAATGAGCGCTGAGTGAATAGAGGTTGCCTCTGCCACCGGCAAACACTCTTCTCCACAGCGCGTACCTGTATCTGCAGGATTAAATAACCTTTCCCCCTTCAGCGTCGCTAGAGCGCTGACCTCTGCTCCCTGAGCCCGGATGTGCAAGGCTCCTCCTCGCCCTCCGCATCAAACGTCCATGATTGGACGCGGCGGACCGGGGCGGGAGTGGGAGAGAGACTAAACTAACAGGTAAATGCAAAAATCACATTAACTGTGTCCGACTGTGACCCCACACTGAACGTGTTAAAAGACAAATTCAATTACAGCATTTAAAAGCATCCGCTATTAAAACAGCGCGAACAGTGCATTGAAGCGCGGTAATGAGCGCTGAGTGAATAGAGGTTGCCTCTGCCACCGGCAAACACTCTTCTCCAGGTAGTACCTACAGCTCCCGTCAAGGGCGGGTGATCACACTTGTAGGTAGTAGCGCAAGAGATTGACTGGTTTGAAGGAATGCTTCCAAGACAATTTGGAAGCGGGTCAAGACACTGCGTGACTCCATTGTGTTTGGATACCTATGGGTAAACGTCCTGAGTGAACGTCCTGAGGGGCTACTAAACTCCCCTTGTTTATGCCTACCTCCTAATTAAAACTTGCTACTTATCCCTACCTGCATCCCAAGGACCCAGACAAAGTGTGACTTTGGCCAAGTGTGGCTTAGTATCCGGGAGGCCGGCTGGGGTTTTTCCATCCGGGGGTATAAGACAATCAGGGCGAACCAGAGGGTGGAGATAGTTTGGGACCACAGAGTCTGCAGGGTGTTATCCATTGACCTGCTGGGTACCAGTAGCACCGCATTAGGGTGCTGAGTGCATATGTGTGCGAGAGTGGGCAGGTATCTGACGCATCGTGTGGAGGTGCGGAGTGAGTGTGTGAATGATAGTGATAGTCAGCGCATCGCCTGTGATTCACGTAACAATACAGTGGGCCTAGTACTGCTAGTAATATTTCCAAATGTGTTTTATGCCTGAAAGTATTGATTCAATATGTGTTGAAAATAAATGTTATTTACATAGATCCTGTGGGAAGTCTCTTTTGCGACTCTCTGTGTAATTATTGAGAGGGACTGTGTGCCTCTGCTTACACACTGCCTCCGAGGAAAGCCTGACAGCTCAGTGCCAAGCTACCAAATGGTGAGCACATGTTATACAGCAAGTGTGATCACCCGCCCTTGACGGGAGCTGTAGGTACTACCTGGCTGGGGGCATCCCTTCAGCCAACCAGAGATTGCTGGCTCCAAAACGTACCCTTTGTTCATCCTTGCCACCGACACATGTACACATAGTAAGTTTAGGTCATAAATCACTGTAGGCCTATTACTACCAATATTTTTTTATATTAATGATGTAAGGGTTTATGTAGTAATTTGTGTAACAGTGTCAAGGATGATATCATCAGTAATCAGGCTTCGAAAAATCCTAAAAATCTTACCAGGCTTGCAAGTCTATTAACTTGAATTATCTACTTGACCTAACTGCGAAGCAGGTGACACCCACAAACTTGTCTCACACACATTTTCAATGAATTGGTCACTAGCGTACCTACCTTAGAAATGTCTATCAGAGGTGGCTGCAAGTGAGCCACTCTTTACTCATTTTGAATTTTACAGGCTAATTATAAACGAAGGCAACCTAACTGAAAGTTAACATTAAAATAAACAGCACTTTTGAGGTTTTCCTTTAGATAAAAGACCTAGCCTGCATTTGGTGTCCTCTCAATAATTAAGTCAGCTTTAGTACAATCACATTCAACAACGGCTGAATTTCATAGTAGCCAAGAAGGGCCAGAAACACTGGGACACCACTCCTCCACTTGGGTATAAAAAAAAACTCCTTTTACAAATACCAAAAAAATGAAATTGCTGCAAATGTATTTTATTGACATTCTTGCTTTTAAGTCAAACAACGTTTTGGTGAACTAGCAGCAGAAATTGACATGTACGTACACACACTCACAAGACTTACCAACTATACATAAGCAGATTTCATTTCCCAACATTTTTCTTAACTCCTTCACCCAGTTTTTTACCTGCAGTCAAGAGTGGAAATGAATGCACATTAGAGTAAGGTTTTAAAGTCTACTGAAACATATATATTAAAAAATACACCACAGCCCTCCCTATCGCCACTAAAAAGACACTGAAGAAAGTCTAGTAGGATGAAGACCTCTTGGCTTCCGAAAAGATGAACGGGAAGAGGAAAAACATGTCTAAGTACACTTAAGAGAATAAGAGAATACAAAAAAAGGAAATTACTTTTACATCCGTTCTCATACTTACTCCATCATAAATAGGAAGTTGCCTGAAACTTCAGGCCAGCATCTCAACAAGAACACTTTCACTTTAAAAAGTGTCCATGGGAACATTAGCCTGAACCTTTGCCCACCTGCTCGGGTGTTACGCTTTATCTGTATTTCACCAACTTTCCCACCCAGTTCTGACATGCAATATTACTAGCTGGGCATATGCCTCAGAGGGGACAGCTTAGTGAGTGTTGTGAACAATTTGCAATGCATAAGGTCTCGCATTAGGAAAGTTTGAGCTATTGGTATTGTAAATTAGACATTTTTTATTTATGTGTTGGTTTTGAAAATAGCAAAAATAATAGCTTTGTCATTTACAATGCCAATAGTTATAACTTGTGACACCTATAGCATTTGTAATGCAATATGCGTTGTATTCACGTGACTTAGATGTATTGATATTACAAATAACAATGGCTTTTAATTTTTTGAATAATTAATACTTAAATAAAAGTTATTGTAATTTATAATGGCAACATCTTAAACTTTTGTAAATAACTTTTGTGAAGAATATGTTCAGTGTATTTTATTGGGACGAAAATCCAAGAACAGAAATGAAATACTAACCTCTTTTTGTGACATTTGTAATAAAGCTTGAAACATTGAGAGAACATATTTGACCCAGTTGTTGTTGAAAGGTTGCACAGATTGATGCTGTGGTGGCGCTGAGTGATGTTGTGGTGGCGACTAGTGATGCTGTGGCATTCAATGATCCAGTGGTAGCGCATAGTGATGTTGTTGTGCCCCTTAGTAATGCTGTGGTGATGCGATAGAGCCCGTGGGATAGATAGAGTGAGGGCGATAGATAGCTAGACAGATAGAGTGATGGCGATCAGTATCTAGATAAATAGATAGATAGAATGAGGGCGCTAGATAGATAAATAGATAGATAGATAGATCGATAGATCGAGTGAGGGAGGGCGATAGGTAGATAGCGTGAGGGCGATAGATAGATAGCGTGAGGGCGATAGAGAGAGAGAGTGAGGGCGATAGAGAGAGAGAGAGTGAGGGCGATAGAGAGAGAGAGAGTGAGGGCGATAGAGAGAGAGAGTGAGGGCGATAGAGAGAGATAGAGTGAGGGCGATAGATAGAAAGAGAGATAGAGTGAGGGCGATAGACAGAAAGAGAGATAGAGTGAGGGCGATGGAGTGAGGGCGATAGATAGATTGATAGATAGAGTGAGGGCGATAGATAGATAGCGTGAGGGCAATAGATAGATAGCGTGAGGGCGATAGATAGCGTGAGGGCAATAGATAGATAGAGTGAGGGAGAGAGTGAGGGCGACAGATAGATAAATACAGTGAGGGCAATAGATAGAGTGAGGGCGATAGATAGAGTGAGGGCGATAGATAGAGTGAGGGCGATAGATAGAGTGAGGGCGATAGATAGAGTGAGGGCGATAGATAGAGTGAGGGCGATAGATAGAGTGAGGGCGATAGATAGCGTGAGGGCGATAGATAGATAGCGTGAGGGCAATAGATAGATAGCGTGAGGGCAATAGATAGAGAGAGAGTGAGGGCGATAGAGAGAGAGTGAGGGCGATAGAAAGAGAGATATAGTGAGGGCGATAGACAGAAAGAGAGATAGAGTGAGGGCGATGGAGTGAGGGCGATAGATAGAGTGAGGGCGATAGATAGAGTGAGGGCGATAGATAGAGTGAGGGCGATAGATAGAGTGAGGGCGATAGATAGAGTGAGGGCGATAGATAGAGTGAGGGCGATAGATAGATGGAGGGAGATAGATAGTGAGGGCAATAGATAGATTGATAGAGTGAGGGCGATAGATAGTGAGGGCAATAGATAGATAGAGTGAGGGAGATAGAGTGAGGGCGCAAGATAGATAAATACAGTGAGGGCGATAGAGTGAGGGCGATTGATAGATAGCGTGAGGGCAATAGATAGATAGCGTGAGGGCAATAGATAGATAGCGTGAGGGCAATAGATAGATAGAGTGAGGGAGAGAGTGAGGGCGACAGATAGATAAATACAGTGAGGGCAATAGATAGAGTGAGGGCGATAGATAGAGTGAGGGCGATAGATAGAGTGAGGGCGATAGATAGAGTGAGGGCGATAGATAGAGTGAGGGCGATAGATAGTGAGGGCAATAGATAGATTGATAGAGTGAGGGCAATAGATAGATAGAGTGAGGGAGAGAGTGAGGGCGACAGATAGATAAATACAGTGAGGGCAATAGATAGAGTGAGGGGGATAAATAGAGTGAGGGCGATAGATAGAGTGAGGGCGATAGATAGAGTGAGGGCGATAGATAGAGTGAGGGCGATAGATAGAGTGAGGGCGATAGATAGTGAGGGCAATAGATAGATTGATAGAGTGAGGGCGATAGATAGATTGATAGAGTGAGGGCGATAGATAGATTGATAGAGTGAGGGCGATAGAGTGAGGGCGATAGAGTGAGGGCGATAGAGTGAGGGCGATAGAGTGAGGGCGATAGAGTGAGGGCGATAGAGTGAGGGCGATAGATAGATAGATAGATAGATAGATAGATAGATAGATAGATAGATAGATAGATAGCGATAGAGTGAGGGCGATAGAGTGAGGGCGATAGAGTGAGGGCGATAGAGTGAGGGCGATAGATAGATAGATAGATAGATAGATAGATAGATAGATAGATAGATAGATAGATAGATAGATAGATAGATAGATAGATAGATAGATAGATAGATAGATGGAGGGCGATAGATAGATGGAGGGCGATAGATAGATGGAGGGCGATAGATAGATGGAGGGCGATAGATAGATGGAGGGCGATAGATAGATGGAGGGCGATAGATAGATGGAGGGCGATAGATAGATGGAGGGCGATAGATAGATAATGAGGCCGATAGATAGATAGAGTGAGGGCGATAGATAGAGTGAGGGCGATAGATAGAGTGAGGGCGATAGATAGAGTGAGGGCGATAGATATAGTGAGGGCGATAGATATAGTGAGGGCGATAGATATAGTGAGGGCGATAGATATAGTGAGGGCGATAGATATAGTGAGGGCGATAGATATAGTGAGGGCGATAGATATAGTGAGGGCGATAGATATAGTGAGGGCCATAGATCGAGTGAGGGCCATAGATCGAGTGAGGGCCATAGATAGATAGATAGATAGATAGCTAGATAGATAGAGTGAGGGCGTTCGCAAGATAGAGTGAGGGCGATAGATAGAGTGAGGGCGATAGATAGATAGATAGATACATTGATAGATAGAGTGAGGACGATAGATAGAGTGAGGCTGATACATAGATAGATAGATAGATAGATACATTGCTAGATAGAGTGAGGGCGATAGATAGATAGCGTGAGGGCAATAGATAGATAGCGTGAGGGCAATAGATAGATAGCGTGAGGGCAATAGATAGATAGCGTGAGGGCAATAGATAGATAGAGTGAGGGAGATAGAGTGAGGGCGACAGATAGATAAATACAGTGAGGGCAATAGATAGAGTGAGGGCGATAGATCGAGTGAGGGCGATAGATCGAGTGAGGGCGATAGATCGAGTGAGGGCGATCGCAAGATAAGAGTGAGGGCGATAGATAGAGTGAGGGCGATAGATAGATAGATACATTGATAGATAGATAGAGTGAGGGCGATAGATATAGGGCCCTTCGTCTTCCCTCCCCGCTTCCCGCCACAGCCGCTAACCCCGCCCCTTCTTTCCTTCTGTACCCTCCCCGCTCCCGCCTCCCAGCTGCTCCGCCCCCCCTCGCACTTCGCCATATATGGCGACCGTGCGAACGCGCAGCGGTTATGCGCTGCGGGCGCGCCGATTGTGCGCCAAAGGTAAGCCCGTCCGCGACCGGACCGCGACCGGACCGCGCCCAGCGCCAGGACCCCTGGCCCTCACAGACCCCAGCCCACCCGCCGGACGTACGACGCCGCCACCCTCAACGCCGGCCGACTCCAGGGCTGCTACCGAGCCACCCCACGACGCACCCACGGACCCTTCAGCTGCCACGCCTGCAAGTTCACCTGCATCCGGACCTGCCCTGCACCAGCACCCGCCAAGCCGAACACCAGCAGCAACCACCTCAAGTGCATCCTGCTCAACACCCGCTCCATCCACAGACACGCCATCGAACTCTGGAACCTCCTCGACACCACAGCCCCTGACGTTGCCTTCCTCACGGAGACCTGGATGAACGCCTCTTCAGCGCCTGACATCGCCATCCCAGAGGGATACAAGATCACCCGGAGGGACCGCTCCACCAACCAGATGGGAGGAGGCATCGCCGTCATCCACAGGGACACCATCCGCATCAGGACCAACACCGACAACACCCTGACAACCGCCGAACACCTGCACTTCCAGATCCACACCGACCCGAAGACCACCCTCAGAGGCACCCTGATCTACCGACCGCCGGGGCCACGCACACAATTCAGCGAGGACATCGCCGACTTCATCAGCCCGCATGCCCTCCCCTCCGCCGACTACATCCTCCTGGGGGACCTCAACTTCCACCTGGAGAACAACAGCGACCGCAACACCATCACCCTGCTCGACAACCTCGGTCTCAAGCAGCTGGTGTCCACCCCCACCCACCTCGCCGGACACACACTCGACGCCGTCTTCTCATCCAGCAAAGACATCACCTTCAGCCACGCCACCGGACTCCACTGGACGGACCACAGCTGCGTCCACTTCACCTTCAGGAAAACGACGATCCACCACCACCAGCAACAGGTTGCCCGAAGAAGTTGGAACAAGATCACAGCCGACCAGCTCGCCGCTTCCCTGAGCCAGCACCCTCCTGCCAGCTCAGCGAACCCCAGCCAGGCCGCCGACAACCTCACGAAGTGGATCAGCAACTGCGCGGACGAACTCGCCCCTCTGAGGACCCCGCCCAGCAGACCCGCCAGCAAGAAAGACCCATGGTTCACCGACGAACTCAAGAGCTCCAAGAAGGACTGCCGAGCCCTCGAGAAAGTCTGGAGAAGGGAACCAACACCGGACAACATGACCACCCTCAAGCTTTCCATCCGGAAGCACCACCAACTGATCCGCGCCGCCAAGAAAACTGCATTCAAAGACCGGCTAGACAACAACGCACACAACTGCAAGGAACTCTTCAACATCGTGAAAGAGCTCTCCCACCCCAACGCCGGAAACAACAACATCACCCCATCGCAAGACCTCTGCAACTCCCTCGCCTCCTACTTCCACAACAAGATCGCGGACATAAACAACAGCTTCAGCATTCAACCGACGCACGTCACGACCACAGCAACGCCGCCCACCACCACCCTCCGCGCCTGGACTCCGATAAGCACCGAAGACACCGTCCGCATGATGAACTCCGTCCACTCCGGATCTCCGACCGACCCCTGCCCTCACCACGTCTTCAACAAGGCCGACGCTGTCATCGCACCCCACCTGCGGGACATCATCAACACCTCCTTCGACACCGCCACCTTCCCTGAGAGCTGGAAGCACGCCGAACTCAGCGCTCTACTCAAGAAACCTACAGCGGACCCCACCGAACTCAAGAATTACCGCCCCATCTCGCTCCTCCCGTTTCCAGCCAAAGTCATCGAGAAGACCGTCCACAAACAGCTGGCCGCCTTCCTCGAGACGAACGGATCCCTCGACCCCTCACAGTCTGGCTTCCGAGCCAACCACAGCACCGAGACCGCCCTCATCGCCGCCACCGACGACCTCCGAGCCCTGATGGACAACGGAGAAACAGCGGCCCTCATCCTCCTAGACCTCTCCGCGGCATTCGACACTGTCTGCCACTGCACCCTAGTGCAGCGCCTCAGCAACGTCGGAATCCAGGAGAAGGCACTGGAATGGATCGTCTCCTTCCTCGACGGAAGAACACAGAGAGTCCGCCTACCACCGTACAAGTCAGAGGCCACCGAAGTCATCTGCGGCGTCCCTCAAGGATCCTCGCTGAGCCCCACCCTCTTCAACGTCTACATGAGCCCCCTCGCGGCCATCGCACGCCAACACAACCTCAACATAATCTCCTACGCCGACGACACCCAGCTGATCCTCTCCCTGACCAACGACCCCGCCGCCGCCAGAGCCAACCTGCACGAAGGGATGAAAGAGGTAGCCGAATGGATGACGACCAGCCGCCTGAAACTGAACTCAGACAAGACGGAGGTCCTTATCCTGGGCTCCTCGCCCTCCGCCTGGGACGACTCATGGTGGCCCCCCGCCCTGGGCACCGCATCCAAACCGACGGACCACGCACGCAACCTGGGCTTCATCCTGGACTCCTCCCTCTCCATGACCAGACAAGTCAACGCCGTCTCCTCGTCGTGCTTCAACATCCTACGCATGCTACGGAAGATCTTCTGGTGGATCCCCACGGAGACCAGGAGGACTGTCACCCAGGCCCTCGTAACCAGCCGACTAGACTACGGCAACGCCCTTTACGCCGGAACCACCGCCAAGCTCCAGAAGAGACTCCAGCGGATCCAGAACGCCTCAGCCAGACTCATCCTCGACATCCCACGAAACAGCCACATCTCCGGACATCTGAGAGACCTGCATTGGCTCCCTGTCAACAAAAGAATCACCTTCCGTCTCCTCACCCACGCACACAAAGCCCTACACGATCAAGGCCCGAGATATCTCAACAACCGAATCAACTTCTACGCTCCCAAACGCCACCTCCGATCAGCCAGCCACGCCCTCGCCGCCGTCCCCCGCATCCGAAGAGCGACAACAGGAGGAAGGTCCTTCTCCTACCTGGCCGCCAAGACCTGGAACTCCCTCCCGACCGACCTGCGCTTGACCCAGGACCACCTCTCCTTCAGGAAGAATCTCAAGACCTGGCTGTTCGAGCAGTAACGGCACCCCCCCCTCACCCCCCAAGCGCCTTGAGACCCTACGGGTAAGTAGTGCGCTCTATAAATGTCTTTGATTGATTGATTGATAGATAGATAGATAGATAGATAGATAGATAGATAGAGTGAGGGCGATAGATAGATAGATAGAGTGAGGCCGATAGATAGATAGATAGAGTGAGGCCGATAGATAGAAATATAGAGTGAGGGCGAAAGATAGATAGATAGATAGATAGATAGATAGATAGAGTGAGGGCGATAGATAGTGAGGGCAATAGATAGATAGAGTGAGGGAGATAGAGTGAGGGCGCAAGATAGATAAATACAGTGAGGGCGATAGATAGAGTGAGGGCGATAGATAGATAGCGTGAGGGCAATAGATAGATAGCGTGAGGGCAATAGATAGATAGCGTGAGGGCAATAGATAGATAGCGTGAGGGAGATAGAGTGAGGGCGATAGATAGATGGAGGGAGATAGATAGTGAGGGCAATTGATAGATTGATAGAGTGAGGGCGATAGAGTGAGGGCGATAGATAGATAGATAGATACATTGATAGAGTGAGGGAGATAGATAGATGGAGGGCGATAGATAGATGGAGCGAGATAGATAGATAGTGAGGCCGATAGATAGATAGATAGATAGATACATTGATAGAGTAAGGGCGATAGATAGATAGATACACTGATAGATAGAGTGTGGACGATAGATAGAGTGAGGCAGATAGATAGATAGATAGATAGATAGATAGATAGATAGATAGATAGATAGATAGATAGAGTGAGGCCGATAGATAGAAATATAGAGTGAGGGCGAAAGATAGATAGATAGATAGATAGATAGATAGATAGATAGATAGAGTGAGGGCAATAGATAGTGAGGGCAATAGATAGATAGAGTGAGGGAGATAGAGTGAGGGCGCAAGAGAGATAAATACAGTGAGGGCGATAGATAGAGTGAGGGCGATAGATAGATAGCGTGAGGGCAATAGATAGATAGCGTGAGGGCAATAGATAGATAGCGTGAGGGAGATGGAGTGAGGGCGACAGATAGATAAATACAGTGAGGGCAATAGATAGAGTGAGGGCGATAGATAGAGTGAGGGCAATAGATAGATGGAGGGCGATAGATAGATGGAGGGCGATAGATAGATGGAGCGAGATAGATAGATAGATAGATAGATAGATAGATAGATAGATAGATAGATAGATAGAGGGCGATTAGATAGATAGAGTGAGGCCAATAGGTAGATAGAGTGAGGGCGATAGATAGATAGATAGATACATTGATAGAGTGAGGGAGATAGATAGATGGAGGGCGATAGATAGATGGAGCGAGATAGATAGATAGTGAGGCCGATCGATAGATAGATAGATACATTGATAGAGTAAGGGCGATAGATAGATAGATACATTGATAGATAGAGTGAGGACGATAGATAGATAGAGTGAGGCAGATAGATAGATAGATAGAGTGAGGCAGATAGATAGATAGATAGATAGATAGATAGATAGATAGATAGATAGATAGAGGCCGATAGATAGATAGATAGATAGAGGCCGATAGATAGAAATATAGAGTGAGGGCGAAAGATAGATAGATAGATAGATAGATAGATAGATAGATAGATAGATAGATAGAGTGAGGGCGCAAGATAGATAGAGTGAGGGAGATAGAGTGAGGGCGCAAGATAGATAAATACAGTGAGGGCGATAGATAGAGTGAGGGCGACAGATAGATAAATACAGTGAGGGCAATAGATAGAGTGAGGGCGATAGATAGATGGAGGGCGATAGATAGATGGAGGGCGATAGATAGATGGAGGGCGATAGATAGATGGAGGGCGATAGATAGATGGAGGGCGATAGATAGATGGAGGGCGATAGATAGATGGAGGGCGATAGATAGATGGAGGGCGATAGATAGATGGAGGGCGATAGATAGATGGAGGGCGATAGATAGATGGAGGGCGATAGATAGATGGAGGGCGATAGATAGATGGAGGGCGATAGATAGATGGAGGGCGATAGATAGATGGAGGGCGATAGATAGATGGAGGGCGATAGATAGATGGAGGGCGATAGATAGATGGAGGGCGATAGATAGATGGAGGGCGATAGATAGATGGAGGGCGATAGATAGATGGAGGGCGATAGATAGATGGAGGGCGATAGATAGATGGAGGGCGATAGATAGATGGAGGGCGATAGATAGATGGAGGGCGATAGATAGATGGAGGGCGATAGATAGATGGAGGGCGATAGATAGATGGAGGGCGATAGATAGATGGAGGGCGATAGATAGATGGAGGGCGATAGATAGATGGAGCGAGATAGATAGATAGATAGATAGATAGATAGATAGATAGATAGATAGATAGAGGGCGATTAGATAGATAGAGTGAGGCCAATAGGTAGATAGAGTGAGGGCGATAGATAGATGGATAGATAGAGTGAGGGCGATAGTTAGATGGATAGATAGATCGAGTGAGGGCGATAGATAGATAGATACATTGATAGATAGAGTGAGGACGATAGATAGATAGATAGAGTGAGGGCGATAGATAGTGAGGGCAATAGATAGATAGAGTGAGGCCGATAGATAGAGCGAGGCTGATACATAGATAGATAGATAGATACATTGCTAGATAGAGTGAGGGCGATAGATAGAGTGAGGCCGATAGATAGAGTGAGGCTGATACATAGATAGATAGATAGATACATTGCTAGATAGAGTGAGGGCGATAGATAGATAGCGTGAGGGCAATAGATAGATAGCGTGAGGGCAATAGATAGATAGAGTGAGGGAGATAGAGTGAGGGCGACAGATAGATAAATACAGTGAGGGCAATAGATAGAGTGAGGGCGATAGATCGAGTGAGGGCGATAGATCGATAGCTAGATAGATAGAGTGAGGGCGATAGATAGAGTGAGGGCGATAGATAGATACATTGATAGATAGAGTGAGGGCGATAGATAGATACATTGATAGATAGAGTGAGGGCGATAGATAGATGGATAGATAGAGTGAGGGCGATAGATAGATGGATAGATAGATCGAGTGAGGGCGATAGAGTGAGGGCGATAGATAGAGTGAGGGCGATAGATAGAGTGAGGGCGATAGATAGAGTGAAGGCGATAGATAGATAGAGTGAGGGCGATAGATAGATAGATACATTGATAGATAGAGTGAGGACGATAGATAGATAGAGTGAGGACGATAGATAGATACATTGATAGATAGATAGAGTGAGGGCGATAGATAGAT
>NC_141685.1:1569051480-1569101238 GCF_964263255.1 Lissotriton vulgaris
GGGCGATAGATAGATAGTGAGGGCGATAGATAGATAGTGAGGGCGATAGATAGATAGTGAGGGCGATAGATAGATAGATAGTGAGGGCGATAGATAGATAGATAGTGAGGGCGATAGATAGATAGATAGTGAGGGCGATAGATAGATAGATAGTGAGGGCGATAGATAGATAGATAGATAGATAGATAGATAGTGAGGGCGATAGATAGATAGATAGTGAGGGCGATAGATAGATAGATAGTGAGGGCGATAGATAGATAGATAGTGAGGGCGATAGATAGATAGATAGTGAGGGCGATAGATAGATAGTGAGGGCGATAGACAGATAGAAAGTGAGGGCGATAGATAGATAGATAGTGAGGGCGATAGATAGATAGTGAGGGCGATAGATAGATAGTGAGGGCGATAGATAGATAGTGAGGGCGATAGATAGATAGATAGTGAGGGCGATAGATAGATAGATAGTGAGGGCGATAGATAGATAGATAGATAGATAGATAGATAGTGAGGGCGATAGATAGATAGATAGTGAGGGCGATAGATAGATAGATAGTGAGGGCGATAGATAGATAGATAGTGAGGGCGATAGATAGATAGATAGTGAGGGCGATAGACAGATAGAAAGTGAGGGCGATAGATAGATAGATAGTGAGGGCGATAGACAGATAGAAAGTGAGGGCGATAGATAGATAGATAGTGAGGGCGATAGATAGATAGATAGTGAGGGCGATAGATAGATAGAGTGAAGGCGATAGATAGATAGATAGATAGATAGATAGATAGATAGATAGATAGATAGTGAGGGCGATAGATAGATAGATAGTGAGGGCGATAGATAGATAGATAGTGAGGGCGATAGATAGATAGATAGTGAGGGCGATAGATAGATAGATAGTGAGGGCGATAGATAGATAGATAGTGAGGGCGATAGATAGATAGATAGTGAGGGCGATAGATAGATAGATAGTGAGGGCGATAGATAGATAGATAGTGAGGGCGATAGATAGATAGATAGTGAGGGCGATAGATAGATAGATAGATAGATAGATAGATAGATAGATAGATAGATAGATAGATAGATAGTGAGGGCGATAGATAGATAGTGAGGGCGATAGATAGATAGATAGAGTGAGGGCGATAGATAGATAGATAGAGTGAGGGCGATAGATAGATAGATAGAGTGAGGGCGATAGATAGATAGATAGAGTGAGGGCGATAGATAGAGTGAGGGCGATAGATAGAGTGAGGGCGATAGATAGAGTGAGGGCGATAGATAGAGTGAGGGCGATAGATAGAGTGAGGGCGATAGATAGAGTGAGGGCGATAGATAGAGTGAGGGCGATAGATAGAGTGAGGGCGATAGATAGAGTGAGGGCGATAGATAGAGTGAGGGCGATAGATAGAGTGAGGGCGATAGATAGAGTGAGGGCGATAGATAGAGTGAGGGCGATAGATAGAGTGAGGGCGATAGATAGATAGATAGAGTGAGGGCGATAGATAGATAGATAGAGTGAGGGCGATAGATAGATAGATAGAGTGAGGGCGATAGATAGATAGATAGAGTGAGGGCAATAGATAGATAGCGTGAGGGCAATAGATAGATAGCGTGAGGGCAATAGATAGATAGCGTGAGGGCAATAGATAGATAGAGTGAGGGCGATAGAGTGAGGGCGATAGAGTGAGGGCGATAGAGTGAGGGCGATAGAGTGAGGGCGATAGAGTGAGGGCGATAGAGTGAGGGCGATAGAGTGAGGGCGATAGAGTGAGGGCGATAGAGTGAGGGCGATAGAGTGAGGGCGATAGAGTGAGGGCGATAGAGTGAGGGCGATAGAGTGAGGGCGATAGAGTGAGGGCGATAGAGTGAGGGCGATAGAGTGAGGGCGATAGAGTGAGGGCGATAGAGTGAGGGCGATAGAGTGAGGGCGATAGAGTGAGGGCGATAGAGTGAGGGCGATAGAGTGAGGGCGATAGAGTGAGGGCGATAGAGTGAGGGCGATAGAGTGAGGGCGATAGAGTGAGGGCGATAGAGTGAGGGCAAAAGATAGATAGATTGATAGAGTGAGGGCGATAGATAGAGTGAGGGCGATAGATAGAGTGAGGGCGATAGATAGAGTGAGGGCGATAGATAGAGTGAGGGCGATAGATAGAGTGAGGGCGATAGATAGATAGATAGATAGATAGTAGATAGATAGATAGAGTGAGGGCGATAGATAGATAGATAGAGTGAGGGCGATAGATAGATAGATAGATAGATAGATAGATAGATAGATAGATAGATAGATAGATAGATAGATAGATAGATAGTTGTGTGTGTGGTTGTGGTTGTGTGTGCGTGGTTGTGTGTGCGTGGTTGTGTGTGCGTGGTTGTGTGTGTGTGGTTGTGTGTGTTATGCTTTGTTTTGCTATGCTATGTTTTGTTTTGCTATGTGTTGTTGTGTTTTGTCCTGCTATGCTTTGTTATGTTATGCTCTGTTTTGCTATGCAATGTTTTGTTATGCTATGCTATGCTTTTTTGCTATCCTATGCTTTGTTTTCTTATGCTATGCAATGCTTTGTTGTGTTTTGTTAAGCTATGCTATGTTTTGTTGTGTTTTGCTATGTTTTGTTAGGCTATGCTATGTTGTGTTTTGTTATGCTATGCTATGTTGTATTTTGTTATGCTATGCTATGTTTTGTTGTGTGTTGTTATGCTATGCTTTGTTGTGTTTTGCTGTTTTGTTATGCTATGCTTTGTTTTAAGTTGTGATATGCTTTATGTTATGCTATGTTTTGTTCTGCTATGTGTTGTTGTGTTTTGTTATGCTGTTTTGTTATGTTATGCTATGTTTAGTTTTGCTATCCTATGCTTTGTTTTGTTATTAACTGCACATTAATTATAGTCGAGTGCTTCAGCAGCCTGGGGCGCCTGTTGACATGCTGTGAGAAGTGGTGTCTCATGCTGTGATATTTGTTACTTGCGGTGCACAAGCTGTTCCACTGTGAAGCGCTTTCACAGACCTGAATCGGCTCGTGCCCATACTACAATCGGCTCGTGCACAGGTCTGTCTCCAGGTCTGTCTCCCTTGGAGGCAAACACGGTGACTATAAGTGACTATAAGTCTCGTTGGCGGCAGCGCTTCGCGCTGCAACGCCAGCGAGACCTAAAAAGGGAGAGCAGCGACTAAGTGTACGGAAAATAATTGCTGACCCAAGCTGTAAGAACATTTTTTATGAAGGTCTTCTAGAAAATATGCAGCAGATGTCTTCAACAAGTATTTGTCTTTTTGAAAGCTTATAAATAATGGTGTCTTGCACTGGTGGAATGAAAGCTCATTATGTAAGGTTTCCAAAGATTCAATTGATGATTAAGCATGTGTATATGGACCAATGGTGAAAAAAAATGCCAATAAAATCTGTTTTTTTTTTTTTAAATAGTGGGGTAGGGAATTTGGCAGGAGATTTATATCTGGGACTAAGTTCCAGGAGTTGGGTTATTAGGTATTAATTGAAAGAAGCTGCATGCCGAGCTATCTTGACAGAAGTTATGGTGCATGAAATGTGTGCAGGTGCTGTAGGGCAGTAACTGTGTGGAAGGAGCCATGTGACAGGGACCATAGGCAAATATATGTGGGATAGGAACTTAAAGAGGGGAATCTAAGCATGAGACAATGAGTGATGATTTGCAGGACGTGATCAAGAGGTGCGGGCGGCTGGACTTTTGACAGTTATCGTATTGTAACATTTATAAGGCGCTTGCGGATATATCCCTATGTGGGCTGCTGACGCACTTCCCTTCATGAGAAGCATGCTACATCGCATACGGTGAATGATTAGAAGGTACTGTGAGTAGTAGTTGAAGTTGAGACAAGTTGGGTGACAGGAGTTATGTGCAGGAGCTTGGAAGACATTGTCAACAAGAGCTGCGTGTTGCACTAGAGGACAAGCGCTAAATACTGATGCAAGGCGACAAGAACAGTGTGTTGGCCCCATGATACACAAGAAGGTGGTGCGCTGGGTAACACAGAAATTGTGTTTTGACGAAGGATAACAAGAGACTTGAATGTTGACCCCGGTTAACAGGAGCTGGGTGTAGGTGCTGGGCTACAGGAGGTGGGTGTAGGTGCTGGGCTACAGGAGCTGTATGGACACAAGAGGTATGGTTTGCCACTGGGAGGCAGGAGTTATGTTCCATCAATCAATCAATCAATCAGTACATTTATAGAGCGCGCTACTCACCCGTGCGGGTCTCAAGGCGCTGAACGGAGGGAGGGTGGGGGGGGGGGGGGGGGGGGTATGCCGCTACTGCTTGAAAAGCCAGGTCTTGAGGTGTTTTCTGAAGGTGAGGTGATCCTGGGTCAATCGTAGGTGGGCGGGGAGGGAGTTCCACGTCTTGGCAGCCAGGTAGGAGAATGATCTTACTCCGGTGGTGATTCTGCGAATTCATGGGATGGTGGCGAGGGCGAGGCTGGCGGAGAGGAGCTGGAGGATTGGCGTGTGGAATGTGAGGCGGTTGTTGAGGTATTCGGGGCCCATGTTGTGGAGATCTTTGTGTGCGTGGGTGAGGAGCCTGAACGTGAGCCTCTTGTTGACGGGGTGCCAGTGCAGGTCTTTCAGGTGGGCTGAGATGAGGCTGTGGCGAGGGATGTCGAGGATGAGTTATGTATGTGCTGGAGTCTTTTCTGCAGTTTGAGCCGTGGTTCCAGCATAGAGGGTGTTCCCGTAGTTCAGTCGGCTGGTGACGAGGGCCTGGGTGACCGCCTTTCTGGTTCCGGTGGGGATCCACCGGAAGATCTTTCGGAGCATGTGCAGGGTGTTGAAGCATGTGGATGAGATGGCGTTGACTTGCTTGGTTATCGTGAGGGAGGAGTCTAGGATGAATCCCAGGTTGCGTGCGTGGTCCGTGGGTGTCGGTGCGGTGCCCAGCTCTGTGGGCCACCAGGAGTCATCCCAGGCAGATGGGGATGGTCCTAGGATGAGGACTTCTGTCTTGTCTGAGTTCAGTTGCAGGTGGCTGAGCTTCATCCATTCCGCGACGTCTCTCATACCTTCCTGGAAGCTGATTCTGGCGGTGGTGGGGTCGTTGGTGAGGGAGAGTATCAGCTGGGTGTCGTCGGCATAGGAGATGATGTTGAGGTTGTGTTTGCGTGCGATGGCTGCGAGGGAGCTCATGTAGATATTGAAGAGGGTAGGGCTGAGCGAGGAGCCTTGGGGTATGCCGCTGGGTTCTGTCGGAGAGAAATTAGGCGATCCAGTCCAGGGCCTTTCCTTTAATCCCAGTGTGTGGAGGCGGGTTATTAGGGTGTGATGGCAGACGGTATCGAAGGCGGCTGAGAGGTCTAGGGGGATGAGAGCAGCAGTTTCCCGGTTGTCGAGCAGGGTCCTGATGTAGTCGGTGGCCACGATGAGGGCTGTCTCGGTGCTGTGGTTGGCTCGGAACCCGGACTGGGATGGGTCAAGGGATCCGTTTGCTTCGAGGAATGCAGTCAGCTGTTTATTGACGGTCTTCTCAATGACTTTTGCAGGGAAGGGGAGAAGAGAGATGGGGCGGAAGTTCTGGAGGTCTTTGGGGTCCGCTGTTGGTTTCTTCAGTAGGGCGCTGATTTCTGCGTGCTTACAGCTCTCTGGGAAGGTGGCAGATGTGAAGGAGATGTTTATGACGTTCTGGAGTTGGGGTGCGATGATGGTATAGGCTTTGTTGAAGATGTGGTGAGGGCATGGGTCGGAGGGTGAGCCGGAGTGAATGGTGTTCATCACGTGGGTGGTGTCTTCAGTGCTGATGGGAGTCCAAGCGTTGAGGGTGGTGGTAGGGGGCATTGGTATGGTGGCTGGAGACGGGGCCTCGGTGCTGAAGCCGTCGTGTATATTGGTGATCTTGCGGTGGAAGAATGTGGCGAGGGAGTTGCAGAGGTCTTGCGATGGTGTGATGTCGTTGTTGCTGGCGCTAGGGTTGGAGAGCTCTTTTATGATGCTGAAGAGTTCCTTGCTGTTGTGTGTGTTGTTGTCCAGCCGCTCTTTGAACGATGTTCTTTTGATGGCGCGGATCAGCTGGTGGTGTTTGCATGTGGCGTTTTTGAGGGCTGTCATGTTCTCCGTCGTCGGTTCGTGGCGCCAAGCTTTCTCGAGGGTGCGGCATGATTTCTTCGAGTCTTTGAGGTCGTTGATGAACCGTGTGGCTCTCCTGTTGCCGGGCTTGCCTGGAGGGATCTTCAGTGCTGCAAGGGCGTCGGTGCAGTTGGTGATCCACTGTGTGAGGTTGTGGGGGCGCGGCGTTGGTGTCGGTTGGAGGGTTCTGGCTCAGTGCAATGGTTAGCTGGTCGGTGGTAACTTTGCTCCAGCATCTGCGGGGGATCTGTTGCGGGTGGTGGTGGGATGTCGTCTTCTTGAAGGTGAAATTAATGCAGCTGTGGTCGGTCCTGTGTAGTCGACGTTTCGACCCTATAGTGCCCCTGTTGGTGGTCACCGGATCTGGTGTGTTCCGCCTCTGCCGTCTAAATTATCCGGAATCACACCAGATAGAGCAGTTCCTTAGCCATGAGCTAAACCTACACCCAGCTCGAATTCCTCCCAGCCGTAGCACACAGATGAAATTAACAGTGTGCAGCATCGCCACAGGCTTTGAATCTACCAGCCTGTGAGGACTGTGTACAGATAATCTTCGCATCCCTGTCTTGAGGAAGACCGCCGTGACCACCAACAGGGGCACTATAGGGTCGAAACGTCAACGCACTATTTAGGTCCAGCCTGACCAGGTTTCTACACTAGGGAGGAAACTTCTGGATCAAAATAAGACTCTGGCCTTTCCCAAAGCATCATGTGTATATAATTGGTTGGCACTGTACATATTGTTCACTACTTTCTCACTATGTCACCCATATGCACTGTAAGAATTCCTTGTAAATAATTATACTCTCACAGTCTCTTTTTTGCAAGAAGTGTATTGTCTATCATGAAATGAAGTAATTTTGATAAACATTTGATCTACTCTTGTTGAATGCAGGACTGATTCATTGAGTACTGTACTTGATTTGTGTGTTAAGAGAGCATTTCATTTCTAATTACATTTATTGTACGCAAAGTATATGTTAGTTCTATCCGACAGAACCATTTTTTCTTTAATCGCCATATAGCATTTAGGTCACCCCATCATCATTTCTCCCTCTGCTATTTCCAGTATATATGTATTTCTAGCAACCATTAGGGCATCCTCTTGCTTCTCATTGCGGGTGTATATGGACACTACTGTACGAATGTGACCCTCTAGCTCCATGATTAGATATAGTGACCTCCTTGAATGACTCCTACTGCTTTTTTAATACATGGAGCATTTTGCTAGCACAAAACGGCTACCTCAACCTTTTTACTCTGACGTTATGAAAAGTGCTGTCTGCGAAAACATTTAGACTTCCGCCTGTTCCTTCTGGGGAAACAAAACTGGGCCTCCAGGAGGAGGCATTTAGCTCTCGTGTGTTTTTAAGTAAATAAAAATAACCAAATGCTCAGCTGATGCATTGGGTCATTTTACGTTAAGGCTTAACTTAACCATTGTGTGTGTTGTATGCTTGTGGTTTTCCATGGTTTCCAGTTAAAATACTACTTACAACTCAACTTCTATCTGTCGTACTCACTTGTATATCAAACATATGGGATTTTCTTGACTTGAACCCCTTTTCTCATGCCCTCCTTGCTCCAATATGTGTCCTCTGACAAGAACAACAACTCTTACTCTGGCCCCAGTCCAGGATGTCGTGCTCAATTATTGTTATTACAGAGTCACTGTGTGTACCACCCCCACCTCTCTTCTTGGTACACAGTCCTTAGAAGCCTGCACCCCACCCCCCATCCCTCCCTCACCACTACACTCTCCCTCCTTCACCACTGCCCCCTCCCTCCCAAGCTATGGAAAACTCAACACCTCTCCAATCAGCATTCAAAACTTCTATCATGTTCACTTCCACTTTTTCTGGGGTTGCGAGGGGGCTCCTGGTCTTTCTGGCCTGGCTAGGTTTTGAGTCTGCCAGTTCGCCATAGACTGAGTCTGCTTGGTTTCAGCTGATAAGTACGCCTTCCTGCTTTTGTGTTGTCCACCTTTCCTCCATTTAGATGCTCGGGAAGAACATCTTCGGCTTCTTGAAGTAATCCTCGTGGTACTCTGGTCTGCAGGTATAAGGTGCAATATCCACAAGCCTTCCTTTGGTCATATCATGAAGCTTATCCCCTTCCAATTAAAAATTATTACAGAATAGAGGACTCCAATGATATATTATGATTTGGGAGTGGAAATATTCTGTGGCTATGCTCTAATCTCTTTAGCATTTTAGTATTGCTCCCACCGCTTTGCCTTGTTTCCATACAACAGCCATCATTTACTCGTTCTCTACAAAACAGAGAACCATGGTTACAATATCCGGAGGTAGTTTTTTTCAGCAACCCATGCCTACGATCGAGGTGAATAAGAGGGTCACCCAGAAAACCCTTACAGATTGGAGGAGATTGCTAATGTATCTGTTTACATCAGAACCTTCTACATCTCCTGTCAGTCCTCTTATTCAGATGTTTTTCTGAACAAAATTTGAGGTCCTCCTGTTGAATCAGTATTTCCTCATATTTCTTTTTGAGCATTAGAATCCTGCTTCTGAAGATCAGTGTTTCTCTGAGCCAGTGTCCCGAGACATTTCAATGCCACTCATTCTGTCTCTAGGGAGCTGATTTCCTGTTTTAAGTCTTACAGACATTTCCAGGTCTGATCTGATGGATGACACTTTTCCTTTTATTATCTGAAGGAAGTGCTGCAGGAAGTCGTGTGAGATAAGTTCTTGTTCCAAGGTGATCTGCAAGAGTGTAGGAGTCCATATTTCCCTTCACTTTTATTTATTTTGGATAATAGCATACCTTTCAAGGATGGTCTATGTTTCTTGTGGTCACTTTTTTCTTATAAGGTATGTTCCGCCTCACTTGTGGTGCGCACTGGAATTCTCCAGTAGGTCAGTATGTCACCGACTGTGTCCTGTCTATCCAACTCGTAACAGAACATTCTTCTCTTCCTGATCCTCACTCTGCTCGAGCAGGCATGCTCTGCACAAAGTGCATTACGAAGACAGGCCTTAGTGACAGGTGCATCCAAATGTGAGTTGTTAAATACTTTCCATTTCCATGTCTCATTGTGATATCTTCCTCTTCATTCACGGACCGTGAGCATTTTAAGTTGTTGATGGGCCAACTCATCTGTGGGACCCAATCTGACATTAAAGATTGTTAGGCCATGTACTTTGTCTGCCCTGGTTTTTTACCAGACTAAGCGAATATGGATGCCATCAGTACCTTTCAGAGCGGTAATCAATGATGTGCTAGGTAAAGCTAAATCCTTATACAGTCATGGTCCCTTTTCAAATCTGCTCATTTTAGACTTCCTGCTGGATGTTGGCAACTAACACTTTTTTTGAGTTATTCATGCTGCCCATTTTATCTTGATACAGCGGGTGGTGTTTTACACAATGTCGGGGGCTTAGGAATGCACCTAATGATTACCAAATCATTTTCAAGATGGATATAGTGCTTACCAATCTTTAATGGATTATATCAGATACACAACCCTATACGGAGGAATGGCTGGGTGCACAGAAAAAGAAAGGGGCATTAAAGGGCAGCCGTGAGAAAATACCTAGGTTTTTCTACTAATGTATGCTACAAAACATAGATCAGTGTCTCTAAAAAGCATGAAGGATAAACAAGTTGGAGAGATTTCTACAGAGGAAATATTCTTGCCCGGGACTTGCCAGGAATGACCAGGGAGAGTTCACCGCCACACAATGCAGGCGTCCATTTACCTCCTCACTGCCCCATTGACGTATACTTATAAGAGACCTGTTCACACTTCTCAAAATAATGCAGCTTACAATGCCAGCCTTAATTCCTACCCAGGGTTTAAATAAAATCAATTCAGGCATAAGTCAAGTCACATTAAAAAGGCACATATCAAAAAGACACTGTTTATTGGTAAAATAAATTCCCCATGAGGAGGCATAAACAAAGGAACTGAAACATATACTCTCAACAGTCAAATTGTTCACTATGGTGCTTGTGCAAGCCTCTCGTCAATTAAAAAGAGAATAAGGACCTACGTTAGGACAGACACAATATGGGGAGATGGTAGGGCCACAAGTTACTGAGGGAGGAGTAGGGTACAGAAAAATGTAGTACTCTGGTCAAGTATGTGTCTTCAAGATGTACAGCCAGTTGCTTGTGCTTGCCACACTGGCAACAATCCCAATTGTTAATGGGAGCAGTGAAAACGAGAACACAACAGTAGGACATCTCATGTAAAATGGTATAACATCTATACTGATAACAGGGATTCCACAGCTTCCAGGTGCTTCAAGAGTAGCAGCTGTTCCAACGACAATGAAATGCCAACAGCAGCAAACGGATATTGATCAATAAAATAATATGATAAAAAGAATGGCCCAGACTCGCAACTAATGCTGCGGTAATATTGACCACAAGTCACTGAGAACCATATATATTGACAAATACATTTAAATTCCACATCTGTTCAATGTAAACCTTACAAAGCTATTGACTTCAAGGTGATGTTTCAGAGTATGTCAGAATGATGGGACTTTACTGGGGCTGCACACAGCCCATTAGATCATGCGTCCAATCAGAGTAATAAATCACTGTCCTACCTTCTGAAAAGAATCTTCGTCTGTGACATCATACACTAAAATGGCTCCATTTGAGTCTCTGTAGTAGATTGGGCCGAGTGCGTGGAAACGTTCTTGACCAGCTGTGTCCTGTGAAGAGCACAAAGTGATTGGCAAATAGCACATGGGCACTTTAACATAGTAAAATAATTTATCCCAAAATGATCAGCGCCTTCCCCCCCCCCCGTACCCCCCACCAAACATGGCTTTTTGTATATGTAGACTGCATAGCTCAATAATTCAGATACAAAGTCAATAGTTGCATAATTACTTTGGAGCACACGCTGATTACTGTAACTACTGGCTAGGTTTTTAGCTCTATTTACCAATCTTCATCATTCTAATACAAAAAATAAATCAATAAATAAAAGAAAACCAGTAATTTTTACAAAAACATTTTTATACAAAAAAAGGATTATGAAAATGTAGCTTTTTATAATATTTACCAGTAAGAAAAGTACATACATACAGTAGATAATAATTTGTGCTAAAAAACGCCTCTTGAACACTTAAATGACTATTGTTCTTCTGTACATCTGAAGTTGTTTATGTGTTGCTAGACAGGGCCAGAATGGGGTAATGCCACGCCCGCTGAGATGGGAGCATATGTTGTCAGACTTACCCCAAGCTACTCAGTGATATTTTTTAAATACACAACATCTTACAAACAATTTTACAATTAATTTAAAAGACAACAGAAGGTAAAAAACAGAGCTCTCTAAGGGATCACATGCTGGTTCGCAGTACAATCATTGGCATTGGACAACCTGCATAAATGAATACCAAAATTAAAACATTTAATAAAATATTAGACCATTTAGAGCTAGATTGTACAAGATATTATGAATTGATATACAAATTCTAATCGATCAATGCGTAGGAGATGGTAAGCAATCTTGAAAAAGCAATACTTGGATTATAATGTGTCCCTGTAACAAGATATATATTGGAAGCACATCTTTCCCTATAAAAACAAAAAGATATTCAAGAGTATTTAACATCCATCAAAAATCGATAAACTCTGTATCCTGCGGCCCGACATTTTGAGCAACAGCAGAGTGCTGAATGGACAAAGGTCACATACTTTGGAATACAAGGAATTGTGAGAAACTAAAGAGAAAGTGACAGGAAGAACCTCGTTTTGAAGTTGGAATCTCAATATAGGACTGACTTAAAGACAGGGAGGTTTTAATAGTGGGGGAAGATATTTGTGTGCATTTCATTACATGATATTTAGATTAATGTCCCTATCTGCAGGGTCACCCCCAAACCTTTTCCCTTCCTCCTCTTATTGTTTGCTGAATTTATTTTTGTTGGCTTTAGGAATCTGTGCACCTTACCACTGCTAACTAGTGCTAAAGGTTTTGTGCTCTCTCCTTAAAATGCGGTAACACAACGTACCCAATTGGCCTATTTAAAATACAGCCTGACCGCAGTGATGTCATTTGAGATGTCATCAGTGATGTAACTGACCATGCCATGAATGATGTAATATGTGAAATCATGAGCAGTGCATTGCGGGGGTGCAAGTTATAGTTAGCTGAACTAACTATAACAGTGGAATTTCTATGGTTTTGTACAAGTGAAATGTCCAGCTAACTATAACGCCCCTGAAACCTATGTTTTTTTCAGTGAATTTGTAAGGATTTTTAAATGCAAATTTCTAACTATAACTTCTGTAAAACCTATGGTTTTTTCAGTGAATTTCAAAGGTTTTTTAAATGCGAATTTCTAACTACAATGTCCCTATTACCTATAATGTTTTTTAAGTAAATTTTAAAAAGACTTGTATACTTTTTATGGTGAGAACTAACTTAACAGTAGTCTTTTATAACTGATAGTTATTGCTTCCGGTTTTATGGTATTTACTTTTTGGGCAATTCAGTCTGCATTTATCCATTTTTTTTAAATAATTGTATCCGCTCGCAGCTGCGGACTTGCTGTTTGAATTGCCTGCCATTGGAAGGGAGCTCTCGTTGGAGCCTTGAGCACACTCAACTGGGGATTCTACTGCCCCGCCCTTCAGCACTACAAAGCGGCTCGCGGCCGCGGACTTGCTGTTTGAATTGCCTGCCATTGGAAGGGAGCTCTCGTTGGAGCCTTGAGCACACTAACCTGGGGATTCTACTGCCCCGCTCTCCTGCACTACAAAGCGTCTTGCGGCCCCCGCTGGCGAAGCCCGGGCCAAGGGCTCGCCCGTTTGAGCCCGTTCGAGTCTGCAAGAGGCTGGGCCCCTTGTCTTGGTTCCAACTAATCGGAATCATTGCTTTTTCACCTGCTTAGTTAGTGGATTTCTGCTTTATTCTGTTTTTGGGCAATTTGCTAACGTATAACAATTAGGATAAGTTATGGCTACATGGGAGGGGCGAAGCAGGAAGGTGGCCGAGGCAGCCTACGTTGCAGGAACATTAGATCAATTCATCACGAGGTCCTCATCTGTTTTGGCCCACGAGATAGAAATTACGGAGCTTAGACTCTCTATGGACCCAGTATTTGCAAAGAGGTCGTCTTTGGGACGGATTATGAACATTTCTTCACCATCAAGAGTCTCTCGATCCCCAACTCCTCTTATGCTACAGTTGTCGAGCCCAGGCTTCCAACAAAATGACTATCAAGTAAAAGATAAGGTGGCGCCCGGGAGTGAAGCATTGCAACCTAATTCCAATAATACGGTAGCGTGCAATGCTCTGGTCCACAATCAGCTTAATACACCGAAGAAGGTTGCTCAAGGGGCAATCCCCAAAAGAAAACTAGGCGGAGCCCAGCAGAAGGGGAGGAATCCCAAAACACCTAAACTAAGCAAACCCGTTGAAAATAAAACTGGTGGCCCGGTAACCACCAAGGACCCACCGCAAACTCTTCTAGGAACAAACTTTGGGAACATTGATGGAAGTGTTATTGGACCGCCAACGATGATAGATGATTATCTGTCTAAAATGGGTAACCTAATGAAATAATCACTGGAACCCATATTATCGAGACTTATCACAATTGAAAACAGGCTAGTGGAACTCGAGCCCTTACTGATCTTTGTTGTAAGCGCTACAAAGAGTAGCTTAGCAGTTGTTGGCCATGATAGTGTCTCCTTGAGGGTGGGTAATGGAGGGGGGTCTGCAGTGTCTGCAGCATCAGTAGGTTCCAATGCAATTCCAACTGTGGGCGTGGGTCTCGGAACAACTGATCAAACCTCTAAGAGGCCGGGAATAACTACTCCACTTGTACTTGCGACCTTAGTGCCTGAAGGTGGCTCTTGTATTGGTAATAGTGACCCTCAGGGACAGCCCCAGCCCCAGATAACGGATTCTGCCTACAGGGGAACCAGAATGGGAAGGGGATAGAAAGTGTATATCATCATCTAGTCCTCCACCCAGACTGCACGCCGTATGTTACCGTTTTGACTGGCATCCCAGTACTTAAGCAAGGGCAACTAGAAACCTACGAGCAATTGAAGAACAAGACAATGCATTGGCTAAATGTCAACACACCACTTCCCACCGATTTACAGTCCAAAATCCTATTTGTAAGAAGGGTGGACTGGGTAGGACTTAAATTGGAAAACATCACAGGGGACCGCATTGTCGTTAATTTTAAGGACACGAGGGCAGCTGAACATGCCTGTTGGGGTGTATCGGCAAATCCACATACATACAGGCTTTCTACACCCCCCCCCCCAGACTTTGTACTCAATCCAGGGAATATTGAATCAGTGAGAGGTAGGAGGGGTCATCCCGCCAGGATGACAACTTGCCCAAATGGGGGCCAACATTTTTCAATACGCCTGTATAACAGATTAGCGCGGCTGGACTCCGTGGATTGACTGATTCTAGACGGCACTAACCAGGTCGTCACCTTAGTCGGACAGAAGGCTCTACTTAATGAAGGGCCCCTAGGGAGGATGGTGCATGAACCCCTAAGATTCGAGGAAGTAGGGACCAGTAATACCGTAGGACAACCCACAGTTGATAACAGTGTGAAGGGCTGTATCCCAGAACTAATTAAGGACACAACTAACATCTCTAGTGCAATTACTTCATATCTAGAAGCCCATCCCTGTTACCCCCCTTGCTATGATGATTTATGTGTCCATGAGAACAGAGGGCTTGAGTGTAATGCAGGGAATGTTTTAGAAAACGCAAATGGCGGTTTAAAAATACTGTCCTGGAATATCACGGGCCTTGGGTCTAAACTTGTTCTACCAGATTGGGGGGGGGGTGGGGGGGGGGAGTTCATCGACTCACACAGGATTTGCCTCCTACAAGGGACTTGGTCCCTAACCCCTGTCCACAGATTGGGGTTGGTCACCTATTATGAGCCAGCTGTTAAGGGACCTAAAGGCAGACAATCGGGAGACTGTGTATATGGGTGGGAATCTATCTTGGCCTTGTGGCTAGGAGACTCGACACCCATTGCCCTGATATAATTTGTATTCTTCTGACAACTAAGTACGCAGAAAAGTTGGCACTGATAAACATCTATTCTCGTCCAGTTCAGTATGGAGGGACCTCCCTGACCTTGGAAACCTTGAATAGTTTTTTAAAATCTCTTCCGGGTGATGTTCACCTCCTAAGTGGTGGGGATTTTAACTGCCATTACGAACTCCTAAGCGGTATCATGCAACCTATTACTGCTGATGAGGACGCAACCTGGTTAGTCCCTCCGCCAAATACATACCCTGCTAAGTGGTGGACACCAGTTGTACTCCAAATGACTTCACTTACCTTAACGTTCTCCATAAGGGCTTGTAATGGGCGCTTCCCAAAAGACAATCCAGGCCATCCAACGTTTGGACGAGCGGGCCAAACATCGGCAATTGATTATTTCCTAATCAGTATAGATATTTGGTCCAAAATTTTAGATTTTAGTATTGTGCAGCGTACCGAAAGTGACCACAATCCTTTGGTCACTCTTTTAGATATCTATTCTAATGATGCAGACAAAGGCTCTGCAATATCATCTAGAAGTGATTACAGAATCGGGGCTGAAGGGAGGAGTATTCGCAGGGCCAAAATCACTCAATCCACAGAAACAATGGCAAGAATGTATAAAAGTAGAATTCCATTTTTAGAAAGGGCATGTATTATCTCTGAAAACCCCACTAACAACGTATGACTTGGGAGAAATCCACCAGGAAATGGTTGTAATCCTGGCGGATTTCTTTTTTAACTCCAAGCCCAATAAGAACAAATACCATGGAGATAAGAATCCATGGTTTAACAAGGGATGTAGGGCAGCAAAGCGGACCCTCCTAGCCCCCCTTAAGGAGAGAAGTCAGTTATGTATTAAGGAAGCTAGGGCAGCTTTTAAAAAAATTATCTTAAATGCAAAAATAGAATGGGAAGCTGAAAGATGGCAGACCATTAAATCCGCGTTAGATGCAAAAGATATGAAGGCCTTCTGGAATCTGGTTCACACTGAGAAGTCAGAGGGCAAGTCTACCATCAATCCAAATATCTGCGAAGAAGCATGGCACTTACATTTTAAAGAATTGTATTCAAATCACTCAGTTGAAGCAAGTGAGATGCCAGTCTGTCTTTTAAATCCCGACCCCACATGGTGTATACCACCCTGTACATTGGCCGAGGTCCAACTGGCCCTTGCCAAGCTTCAAGGGAATAAAGCGCCCGGCTTGGACAGGATTCCAAGAGATTTGTACAGAGAGGAATAGGCAGTGTGGGCCCGTTATCTACAATTACTTAATTACTTTTTGATTCAATTTGGGGGGGGGGGGGGACTCCTATGGAACCGGCAAACTACAGGCCAATTAGCCTCATCGGTGTATCACAAAAAATTTATGCAAGGTCTCCAAGAATGGATGAGTGACCAAGATATCCTTACACCGTTACAAGCAGGCTTCAGGGCCAAAACCTCCACAATAGACCAATTGTTTAGGCTCCAGTTAATCTACTGGAAGCAAGTCGTATTAGGCGGTGGTAGTCTATATCTAACTTTCGTAGACCTCAAATCGGCATTTGACATGGTGGACCGTAACCAGCTTTGGAGTATTTTGCTGGCTATGGGGGTTCCTCCATATCTATGCCACCAGCTTAAGCTTCTTCACGAAGGTGCCTTTGCGAGAGTAAGGTATGGTAAGTCTGGGCAACTGACGGCCCCTTTCCCTGTAGAGCAGGGGGTCAGGCAGGGTTGTGTACTCGCGCCAACCCTCTTTTCCCTTTTTTTAAAAATGGGTTGATAGAAGATCTTCTTGCCATAAAGGATATGGACTGCCCGAAACTGGCATCACGCAGTTTTCCCGCACTTATGTTTGTGGACGACACGCTGCTGCTCTCAAAGTCATCTATGGGCATGCAGCATGTGTTAAACGCGTTTTGTCAGTTTTGCCAAAAGAGGATTCTTGTGGTCAACATCAATAAAACCAAGTATATGGTTTTAAATGCCAATTCCATCAATTGTCCCCATCCAATGATATATCCCTGGAAAGGGTATCAGTCTTTGACTACTTGGGCCTCACGTTAAACGACAAAATGGGCTGGGGTCCACAGATGGACAAGGCTAATCTGAGATTGATGCAGGCCATGTGGGGAATAAGTTCAAAAGAACTGCGTTTTAAAAACTATAGGCCCACCTCTGGAAATCTATAAAGTCCAAGCGAGGTCAGCATCCCTATACGGGGCGGAACTGTGGGGGGCACAGAACTTTCAACTCCCTAGCTTTAACCGACAACAATTTTATTAGACATATTTTGACTCTTCTGAAAAACACACCATTAGTACCGCTTAGGATGGATTTAAATATTCCTCCAATTTCTGATGTAATTGCAGCACGCCTGCTGCTTTATTGGCGGTGGTTGTGGTGTACTCCCGAACTGGGTAGCTACAGGGAAGAATGGAGTGCGGTAAGGACATCATTTGGGGCAGGCAGTATATCCTGCCTAGCCTTTGTAAGGAACTCTTTTAGTGCAATAGATATGGAAAACCTCTGGACAAACCCGGAGGTTTCTTGTTTAGAGATACCAAAACAATCACTGAAAAATGCACTTAAAGAGTTCAAGTTGACGGAAGTTTTTCGGTCGTTAAAACTAACAAGTTGTAGCACTTCCGGTCCGACCCTGCTCACTGGGGTCGGTGTAGGCTCAGTTAGGTTCCCTTCGAAAAGACTTACTGACACAGGAACTTTAGGGAGGGCAGGTTTTATTAGTTTGAAAGTCCTTTTTCTATGTATCGTTTTCCTGTAGTAGGGCAGGGGGCTTTCGGACTCCGCCTTCTGTCTGTGTTGGCGCTTCTCGATGGCAGTCCAGCGGTCGTCCCGGTGTCTTCTGGGACTTGTGGTTCCGCTCTCGTCCTCCACAATGTCACGTAGTCAAGCCGCTCCGAAAGAAAGCAAAGACAGCACGGTTTTAGAATGATGAACTGCCACAAGGCACAGGGAAGGGAGTGAGGAATCACACGTGCAAAGAGAACACCATTAGGGTCTGTAGTGCTAGGGGTGTAAAGGGTGGGTAGTGCACGGGAGGCGTAAGGTACCTTTACGGGGGTTTAGACCACTTAAATCCCGCCCAACTTCAGAACCTTGATCGTACCTCTGGCAGCCACACTTCCCTCGAAGTGTGGCTGGGCGATGCGCCTTCCGGTTGGCCTCCTGGCTTGTTGGGCTCGTCTCTCCTGGGTCTGCCGAAAATGCTTCTCCTCTCTCCGTCCTCTTCTCCGTCCGCCGCCTCCTTCTTCCGATGGTCACTCCTGCTCCGGTCTCCACTCCACCTCCTTCCTCCGATGTTCACTCTCCTGCTCCGGTCTCCACTCCGCCTCCTTCCTCCGATGGTCACTCTCCTGCTCCAGTCTCCACTCCGCCTCCTGACTCCGCTCCGCTCCGTCCTCGTCTCTGCTCCTCTGCTCCCGCCTCTCCTCTGTCTTCTTCGCCGCTCTCCTCTCCACTCCGCACTCGTCCTCTTCTCCGACGCTCTCACCTCCGTCGCCTCCGGGTGTAACACACACCTGTGTGCTTTCTGGGACTGCCTTTACCTGGGGGATGGGGGCGGGCCCTGTGACGTAGTCCGAGTCCAGCTCCGCCCAATTAAAGAAACAGGGTTCTGCGCTCTCGTCGGGCTCCTTGTCTCCGAGGACATCCGTGGTTCTCCAGGTCCTTGTGTTCTGGTTGAAAAGAGGTAAAACAGGTAAGCCTGGTGGGTCCGGGTCCTCCCCGTTACACAAGTCTTACATCTGGATTTTTTGATTTTAAGTGCCATTACGAATTTGAGCAGGTGTTAGACTCTATTCAGCCGATTTTTGCCAAAAAACTTTTCCTCCAGTTTAGATATGGTACTCTACCATTATTTGCATCTACTAGCAAGTGGGCGGGAGTCCCAAGTCGTTTATGCCCCGGTTGCCGAGAAGAGGAGGAAACAGTAGTACATGTAGTACTCTTCTGTGGGGCATACAAAAATCCAAGCAGAAATGGATAATCCAATTGTGTAGGAATTTGGGTATTAGGAATCATCATGACTTTTTCAGATTTTAGGAACAGATTCCAAACCCAGTTTTTGTGGTTTCAATAGCAAAGTTCCTATTTTCCATGTGGCTAACCCGCAGAAATTTGTTAAAATAGGATCTGACTTTAGTATCCTATGGTAATGCCTATTTTGTAATGGATTCATCGAGCCTTAATCTTTATCTTAGATCGAGGGAGAATTAGTATTTTCTTTCTTTTTCTCTTTTAGTATGGGATTGGGAGACTAATCCGTTGTATCTAGAATTTTAGAATTGTATATATAAATTCAATTTTTAAAAAGTGTTCTTCCTATTTATGACATTTTATCTTCTAATAATTTTTATGAAACTGTATTGTTGTATTATGCTCGAATTGATTATGTACGTAACAATTATCTACTTCAAAACCTACCCCGGATCTGTAATTGTTGAAATTGATTGTGCTTTTATGGTTACAAATAACCGCAATAAAGTTCTTTGGAATGGGAATTAAGAATTGTATCTGTATTTACCCATATATATTTGGGGTTTTGTGAAAAAATGAATCTAAAATTTGTATAATTCCACATTTATTTGTCTCATAAATATGCACTCATGCCTGAAGGACTGGCCGTTTTCAGTCATATCAACCCTCTCAGATGATAAAATATGCACAACCTTGATATTAAAATGTGTTTTCTTACACGAGGATATATATTGCGGTTTAAGGCTCTTTACTAAAATTGTTTTAACCCTTTTACTTTTAGAACTACAGACCTATTGGCCTGGTAGTCATGATTGACAGCATTTAGAATCGCTCAAAAAATAACCCCATTTCAGTTTTTACCCACATTTTAAAATGAATACAGTGAGGACAATAAATAGTTTTCGGTCTGTATTTATCTGTAAAAATCAGTAAAAACAGAAAACAGTGAGCCCTATTTAGAATTTAACAATGTTTAGAACTTTCAAACCAAAATCACTTTATTCTGTTTTCTTTTTAGAATAAAAAAAACATAAAAGCATGATACACAGATATACAATACACTTATTTGAATGTATTCACCAAGAGGTACTGCCCATCATATTTTATTCTTATTTCGTTTCCACATATATCCTTTAAATAACTTTTTCCATATAAAAATTACATTTTAAAAACAGTTTGTACAATTCATATAAATTCCTAAAAATCATATGTTTCCTAGATTTAATTACAGCTTTTAAAAATAATGCCTTATTTCTTGCATAACATTCATTCTCCAATATTTGGAGTGCAAGACCAGGCGACATTGCCTCAAACCCCAAATTTTTCAAAATGGTGTTTCCCGTAAAATATACAAAATAAAACAATATGAATTGTCGTTTGAGGTGCTACCCCATCACAAGGGCAAGGTCCTAGATTTTTCGACCAATCATTTGTTATGGGGAAAGAAACTAGATGGTAAAAGTAATCTAATCTAAAGCGAACCAATACAAATCTATCATAATCAGTTCCGCAATAAATCAGATACGGTTGAATTTCTACAGACTAAAGAATCATCTGATTTTGCGAACCAACGAATAGTGGTCTTCACTTCCATATCCAAGTTCTTCCAGGTGTGCCATGCATAGTTTGTTAAAAACATTCCTGGAGATATTGTTCATCTTTAATGGGTCATAAAAAAAATCAGGATGACCCATGTCCGTCATAAAATCTTTGATGTACATCAGCTATCTTAATTAGCAGTAATTAACATACAAGTTTGTAACAGTGTGACACAGCACCTATAATACCCGACTTCGAACAACAGCATTCACACTTAGATTCCCCGCTCCAGCAGCATGTTAGCCCACCACTATCTCATTGTGGGCAACACCTTGCTTAATCTTTCCCCTGAGCGCCAGCACACCTTTCCTGGTGTAGCTCTATGCTTTACAATTGCTGGCATTTTTTTAATTTATCAGCATACTGATAACAAATATTAGCACATTTTTTTTTCTTCTATTGTGAACGATATTTTTGTTTATGTCTTCTATTTCGATGTTTTTAATCATGAGAATGCAAATGACACAGTTTGCCGGGTAACAGTTTTTAAACTCTCCAACGTATTTACATATTGAGGACCTTATACGTGTTACAATAGAAACGGAAACCTTTACAGCTTCACATTTTGTAACTTTTTCCAACACGTGCACAAGTTAAACAGTTAAAACGTGAGCATGTGTAAATTATAAAACAAGACATCTAAATGGGTAGAGCCGCATCTTCATTCCATAGACTACTAAATAACCAAAAAGTATATAAACCCCGACCGTTGTTCGTTTCGTTTTCGAGAGTTATTTATCCGTGTCCATTCTGTGATGCAGGTTCCCTATTCTAGAGTCGGATCCTTGTTTTGAGGCACCTAAACATATTCCGAAGTTGTAAGTTTGATTATGGCATAGTAGAGATTTAGAACACGTAGCTATGTGTCCATATTTAAACATTTATATCTAGAAAAAAATGTTATTGTATGTTTTTGCCTTTTTTCTGTAACGTCAGCAGCTTTTTTTTCAGAAACAGACAGATTACAGCAAGCATTGCTCCTTTTCTAGCTTCTTTGAACTTCTATATGGTGACTTCCTATATTATAATATTGGCACTGTACTTCAGTTCAGAGGTGCTGGTGTCCCGTCGGCACAAACCCTAAACATTTATAATTAGCATCACCAGCTTCTAGTTGTTAGTCTGTTTTCCCCTGGGGATCATATACTGTCAATATGTAGATTATAATATGAACAGTCAATTTGATCTCAGAGGAGTCCATGACCTGTCGGCGCAAAGAGTAAAGATATATAAGCAACGCACCAACTTCTGGTTTTTAGTCTGTTCCCCCCTTTTGATCATATACTGTGAATATGTAGATTATAATTTTCACAGTCAAAGATCTCAGAGGAGTTTATAACCCGTCGCCACGAAGATCAAACATTTCGAAGTCCCGGAGAATGAAAATATTCACGGCTCGAAAGTATTTCGTTATTGAACTTCTGTTGTAGTCATAACTTTATTTTTCTTTTCTTTTTACTGTAACAATGGTGTCACTTGTTATATTGTAATAGACTGTCCTATTGTTACAGAAGAGGAATTGGAGATTTGTCGGCGCCAATTGAAATACAGATTACTAAGCTCTATTAAGTACCGGATCAGATATTTTTTCAGTGAGCATATATTTTACGATATTGCAGTCTAAAAAGATATAGCTTTCATACTTTCTTACTTTAAACATTTGATAAACCCTACATTTCTGAATGTTATTTTTGTATTTCTATTTTTCTCAGTTGCGGTTCTTATTCACCTTCTCCCTATAGAATATATAGGACCAGTACTGTATATCATAATAGTACTATCCTAAATATTCTTAAATGAGTACGTGATTTGTTAATGGAACAGTGTGAAACCTCTAGGCACTACGACAGAACGTCCCCGAATTGTACAGAATACAAATTTGAAAAATGATAATGCATACATTTCTACGTATTATGAAGCCACTTGTGTTTAACTATTTTTGACTTGTTCTTCTGACCTCAGGTGATGTAGTGTGGGAGTGTTTGTTGCAGCACTTCTTTTCTACTTTATCTAAAAGTAATTGGTGCCCTCTCATATTATTAAGAACATGGGGCAACACTTTTACAAACTATAGCATAAAATAGGAGGGTGTGGCCACGCTTAAGTGATATTTGAAGAAAGTTAATTTGGAATTATTAAATAAAAACCATTTGAAACCTAGACTGAAATTTTACCTGCGCAACCACACCTCCCCGTCAGAAAAGTAAACACCACATTATAAGTAAACAGTGCTCCTGGGAAGTATCCCACCCACAAACGTGAAAAAAAGAAGAAGACCGCAAGGACACTTATTTTTCCGCCATGATTTGCACACCTCACGGTAATTATATGAATGGTCCTTAAAATATATAAAAAATAATTTTTTCCTTCACAATCCCTCTCCACCACCTTGTGATCACTGTAAGAGTTAATAGTATTCCTACCCTCTACTACTTTGTTTTCCCATACTCTTCTGGAAGTGCGTCACAAAATGCCCGACAACAGTGAACCGTTCCCACCCAATAAGGAGCAAATTTGTACTCTGAACACTTTAGGCAATAAAATGTCCATGTTGTTCCGCAGAGGAGGAGGGAAAGGCTGCCAACACTTCTACTTTTAATGCTTCACAGCCAATGAACATTAAGTTTGGGAAAGTCCTTCTTAGAACAAGTCAGCCAGTCAGCTGTCCCTCCTACTCCACGGAGGGGAAGTGAATGCCTGGCAACACTTCCACTTTTAATAGTCGCAACCAATCAACATAAAGCTCTGGAAGCTCCTCCTTAGAACACATCAGCCAATCAGATGTCCCTCCTACTCCGCGGAGGAGAAGGAATACCTAGCAACACTACTTTTAATAGTTTGCAACTAATCAACATTAAGTTCTGGAAGCTCCTCTTTACAACATGTGAGCCAATTAGATGTCCTTGCTACTCTGCGTAGGGGAAGTGAATGGCAGGAAACCCTTCTACTTTCGATGGTTCGCAGCCAATGAACTTTAAGCTTGTTGTTGGAACACCTCAGCCAATTAAATGTTAATTTTGTTCCGCACACAGATACAGAACATGCCCTCCCACATATTATTACATTTCCTGTAACAAATTGACTCTATCCATGATAACAGTGAACACTGCATAATAAGTCAACATTATTCCGCATTATATTAAAGGAAGGTAACAATACGGCGCATTGTTCTTTTCCCGATATAATTTCCACAGCCTACTGAACCCCCCTCCCAACATAAGTGAAGCCCTGAGACTGCGGGGCCCCAGCGAACCTCTGCTATTATTTTTTTAAGAAATACCCCCAGGACCTAGCCCACCCCGGGATCTCATCAAAATTAAACGAGAGAACCCACAACCCCAGCGCGAATTACGCTGTTTTTTTGTGGTTTATTTTCGGACCCTGGGGGTCCTTCTGACCGCCTGACCAGGCCAAGGGGGTCAGGGTGTTTCTACTCTGCCCCCTTCTCTTGTTTTCTACCTTTGTTTCTCTGTTTTCTAGCGACTCGCTTCTACCGAGCCACAATATGGCTGCCAACACTTCCTGGTTTGGAGTGTTGGCAGCCACTCACAATGAAGCTTGTGCACAGGACCTAGGTTCCTCCCAGATATAGAAACTTTTATTTTTTTAAATTCTCAGTGTTGGACCTGGCCTCGTGGCGTGGCCCCACCCCTCCCGCATGACGGGTCCCGGACTACCTTGACCCCTGTTCCCCGGCCAAGAGCAGCACCATCCACCCTCCACGAGTGCCGCCCCTCCGGGCCGCCCCAGCTCTTCCCCGGTGGAACTCTACTTCCTCTCCTCAACCCCCTCGGCTGGCCCGGACCCTTTCCCGGACCACCGTCTCCGGCCCAGCCGCCATCTTGGACCCTCCACGACCAGGCCTCGTGGCCTCGGCCCGACCCCAGCCACAGACCCAGCAAAGCCCCGACATCGAGGCACCACGATCCAATCAGGGGGTAAAGAGACCACTTGACGAGTCAATGGGGGAAGGAGTTTCGATGGTCCCCCATCCGCCTGGTTTCGATCGCCCCCAGCCTCCCTGGGCGCTGGCTCCACCCCCCTGCTGGGTGTCTGGACTCTCATATCCCGGACCCTCCGACCTCCAAGTGCGAGGGTCCGGACATCAAAGGGCACCAGACCTATAACTGGGGCAGCTCCAGAGCAGGTCGGCAATTGTATCCTGGAGTCGAGAGACACCGAGACAAACTCATCTTCGTGCAACCATCCTTGGGTCCTGCTGGCGCTGCCGCTGCCCATCTTCGTGAAGCTATCCTTGGAGTCCTGCTGGCGCTGCCGCGGCCCATCTTCGTGAAACCATCCTTGGAGTCCTGCTGGCGCTGCCGCGGCCCATCTTCGTGAAACCATCTGTGGAGTCCTGCTGGCGCTGCCGCCGCCCATCTTCGTGAAACCATCTGTGGAGTCCTGCTGGCACTGCCGCGGCCCATCTTCGTGAAACCATCCTTTGAGCCCTGCTGGCGCTGCCGCGGCCCATCTTCGTGAGACCAGCCCTGGGGTCCTGCTGGCGCTGCCGCGGCCCATACCGAAGAACCCTCCAGCTCGAGGATTGAGAGCTGTGCGCAAGATATCCCAGTACCAGACTGGTACCAAGACTGTCCCGCTACCCCCTTCCCACAAGAGACTAAGTTTAAGAGGATCCCGGAATCCTGTTCCTTCTGTATTGTTACGATAACCTACCTAAAAGTACTGATAAAAGTGTTAAGAACCTATCTTTGTGTGGCGTCCATCTGGAGGGGGGTGGTTGCTCGGCTGTACGATCTTAGGAGAGGGCCCTCGCCTGGAGGCCTCTCCCCCTTGCTCGGCCGACCCTCAGATTTCCCTTCTAACACTCAGCAACTACTGAACAGATGTACACCATTTATAAAAATAAAAGGTCGCTTTCTGACCCACGCACAACCTTTGTGCCCAATTTGGGGTAATGCTGGTCGCAAAATTTCCCATGGAAATTAACATGGGGAATACGAGTTTTGGGAACCCCTTTTTCTCAGCCCCTACTTGATGAATCACCCCCAACTTTCCAGATAGGAGCTGACCTACAAAGTGCAACATTTTTGAAAATGTCATAAAGATACGTTAAACGGCGCCAAAGTTATAAGCAAATCAAAAAATGCTTTTCTTATGTAAACTAGGTTGTAACTACGACTACTTACTGGCAATCGCCAGTAGGAGATATATATATATATATATATATATATATATATATATATATATAGTCCACGGAGTGCGGTGCGTTCCCTTGCTTGAGAGGGAAATTGAGCGGTAATTATATATACACACACACATATATGAGCAAAGTCTGGTGTTGATAGAGGCCGTCTCACTGGGCGGTCCATGAACAGGGGACCAGTTGCCCTGCGCAATACCAATACGACAATTTCGGTTTACAGAAACCTCACGGAAACCTTGGGTAGTTGCAGATGATATATTTAATGACTGCACAGCAACGAGTTTCGACTTTTGTCTTGATCACGCCTCGATAAAGACGAAAGACTATATAAAGAGTTTGTCCTTTCCTATCTCGGCGTGGATAGCACTGTGCTAATCCTATGCTTAAAAACTTTGATAGAAAAGCAGACATTTGAGGTGGGCACATTTAGAGTGTCGCTGGTTTTGAGGGTGATCTATACAGGAGCTGCCTTCCACCTAAACTTGGGAACTACCCAGAATTCTCTTCTTTTTTGCATATTATTATATATTACCTACTGGCGGTCGCCAGTAGGTATATATAGTTAGGACCTAGTTTCCATAGGAAATCCGCAACATTCTATTTGGAATAACTATGTCTTCGATTGAGGAATTTGCGTGCAATTTTCCAAAATTTTGGCCGGCTCAGTTCTGCTCCTTCCCTGAAAGTTTTGGAGGGATTTGTCAAGCGACGGCTGAGAAAAAAAGGGGGTCCCAAAACGTGTTTTCCCCATGTTAATTTCCATAGGACGTTTAGACACGACTACAGCCCGAACCGCTGAACGGAATTACACCAAACTTGGCAACATTGTAGGGACTGGTGCGCAGAAGTGCCTTTTGTTTAAATGGTGTAAATCCCTCCAGTAGTTCCTGAGAAAATCAAAAGAGAAAAAATATATATATCTATAGCAGCTTACTGTAAGCTTACTGTACTCTGTACCATTCCGAGCACGAGCTGCATGCTGATTGGCTGCCAATGTCTGTCAACACTCCAAACCAGAAAGTGTTGGCAGCCATCTTGTGCCTCGGTAGACTGAGGCACAGGAAAGCAGAAAAACAAAGGTGCAAAACACGCAAAGGGAGCAGGGTAGAAGCACCCTGACCTCCTAGGCCTGCTCAGGGGGTGCCACAAGGACCTCCCAGGCCCAAAAAAAAATATTCTTTTTTTTTTTAAATCATGGGGTACGCGTACATGATAGCACCTCATTAAAAAGCATTGCAGTTAATAGAAGATTTTTAGACTTTATTTACATTTTAAATCATTTGTTGATGGTACCATACTCATTTTAGGAATTGTGGTGTGTTCTAAGGTGATTTTACCATGTGAAAAAGCCTTCTGCTGGGATATCATGAATCATGTTTGAAAGAAAACTATTATCTAATGCTTTTCCCACAGTGGTTTGGAAGGGGATCTATAAGCTAAACTGAAAACATATTTTATGTAAATTCACATTATCTTTCTCAGTCATGTGAGAATGAAGTCTGACATTCTCAGTAAAACATGTACATCCAACAAGGACAGAGACTGTCAGTTGAATCCTTTGTGTTCTACTGCAGCCTCCTAGAGTGTTCTAAAGAACAACTAGAGCGCTAACAGTCCTACTTATTACAAAGGTATGGCACACCTGAAGCCATCTTGATTAGAATAAAGTGGTAACTGTTAAAACATTTAATTTAAAAAGGAACAAAATGAGGGGCTATATTTTGCCATAGAAAGTATGATTAGTGCTGCAGAAAGAAAAATGAGGGCACATTTTGAGTGACTTCTCAAATCCTCTTCTATTTCATTAAAACATTCCGACATGCAGTCTGCCAAGATGGCCACCAGAGACAAAAGAGCCCAAATGTAGCCCAAATATCACCCAGATGTATCCCAAGTATAGCCCAATGACAGAATGTCGTGTTCTAAGGAACAACTAGAGGCCTAACAGTCTTACTTATGACAAAAGTATGGCACACCAGAAGCCATCTTGATTGGAATGAAGTGGTAAGTCTGAAAACATTTAATTTAAAAATGAACAAAATGAGAGAGTTAATTTTGCCATAGAAAGTAGGATTAGTGCTTCAGAAAGAAAAATTAGGGCACATTTTGAGTGAGTTCTCAAATCCTCTTCTATTTCATTAAAAAAATTCTGACATGCAGACTGAAACATGCACTTTGAATACCAGCAGCAGACTTCCTTGGTGAGCAGTAGCTTTACTACAGTGATCTAATGAGCAACTAGAGTGCTAACATTCAGAATTTATGGCAAATTTGTGACACATTTGAATGCCTTCTTGATGGAACCAAAGTAAACAAGCATTGAAAATGCAATAGCTCTCGCCCTCGTTTAAGTTAAAGCCATTCTGTTTGTAATGAGGTGGCTTTTTAGCTTTGCTTTTATTAGTGTTTTTCAAACTTTCATGTAAATAACATGCATATGTATGCATATATGTATATGTATGCATGCATTTATATTTGTATTTATATAGATATGCAGATTTTAGAAGTTTATATATGTATGTACATATATACACACATATATATAAATGCATATGCATATATATATATATATATATATATATATGTGTGTGTGTGTGTGTATATGTGTGCGTGTAGAGAGGTAGAGACTGGTAGAGAGTGAGTAATAGAGAGTAGAGAGTGAGTAGTAGACAGTAGTAGAGTGAGTAGTAGAGAGTAATAGAGAGTAAGTAGTAGAGAGAGTAGTAGAGAGCAGTAGAGAGTGAGTAGTAGACAGTAGTAAAGAGTGAGTAGTAGAGAGTAGCAGAGAGAGTAGTAGAGAGTGAGTAGTAGAGTAGTAGAGAGTGAGTAGTAGAGAGTGAGTAGTAGAGAGTGAGTAGTAGAGAGTAGTTGAGAGAGAGAGTAGTAGAGTGAGTAGTAGAGAGTGAGTAGTAGAGAGTTAGTAGAGAGTGAGTAGTAGAGAGAGTAGTAGAGTGAGAAGTAGAGAGTGAGTAGTAGAGTGAGTAGTAGAGTGAGTAGTAGAGTGAGTAGTAGAGAGAAGTGGAGAATATTCCAAAGTTTGGCACAGCACCACTTGCACAATAAGTCCAATCAAATCATATCACTTAGAGTCCTTATTGAAGCGCTGAATCTTGGTGTATATTCAAATGCTTTTATTTTCCTTAAGTTTATGTACCACAGCCAGCCGACGCGTTTCGTTCTGTACAACAGAACTTCTTCAGGGCGTTCCTATTTCCTTCAAGTTATGTCGGTATCATGTTGTCATATAACTAGATATTTTTCCAAATGTTAGACGAGACAAGTACATTCTTATTCAAAGTGACTAGGTATCAATTTTACCCACACAATTCGGGCAGACTTGAATAATTTATAGCATCCTCAAAGTCAGTCTTTCAAAAGTTCCAAAGTATAGGACATGATAATCCAAATGTTTCTCAAGAAAAGTCATTTGCAATCGTTCGGAATATCGGCGTTTGGGCAGATATGACCCACGGACACGTTTTATGACTTTTCTTGAAAAACATTTGGATTTGGATCATCATGTCCTATACTTTGGAATTTTTGAAAGACTGACTTTGAGGATGCTATAAATTACTCAAGTCCATGGATGCTGCTGGGAACGCCCCCAGCAACACCCATTGCAAATCCCTTTAACGCAGGACACTGGTTAAAGGGACTGATATTTATCAGGCAGATTACGCCACAAAAAGTGGCTTAGTCCTGCCTGATAAATATCACTCAGTCTTCTGCGCCGCCGGAACGTCACATAAAGTGCATCATTCATGACATGGTCAGTGACATCACTGATGGCATCACTGATGACATCTCAAATGACATCACTGATGACATCATCCATGTGACAATCAAATACACCTCATCACACACTAGTATAATCTTTCATCACTCACTGTAAAATAGAAAGTGCCATATTTGAAACCATTGAACACCAATAGAAATTTCTTAACACCCACTCAGTTATTCATAGAACTATACACACATCTAATCACTTACCTATAGATTCAGTGTTATATGCAGTGAATAATCAACAGAACACTATCAAATATATTTATACGCCTATTTCAACATTACACACCAGCACACATTGTATTCACTTATAAAGACATCCTTCTGACTTATGCAAACAATTGATTATACTTACATTTACTCACCTACACACTTATACAAACACCACTTCATCTATTTATATAGATAGTAACTCACACTTAGTGTGTTATAAAATCACTATTACAAGTATACAGTTATCCATATAGTGACTCATACAATCACTAAATCTTAGGCACACATAATTAGATCTAACTGTCACATACACTGCCTTTTTTTCAAGTTTAATGGAGATGTACCATTGAGAGAAATATTTCATCACCACCACACCCATAAACATATACACTCACTGAAACAACTGTTATAACATGTAGTCTTAACCTCATATACCTACTGAATGAACTATTCACACATTTCTTGGCAATCACACATCCCCCACCAAACCACGTAGACATTCATTTACCCATATAAATACTCAGTTAGGAAACCAATAACAAATATAGTCTTTACCATAGCAATTAAGACAAAGCAATGAAGACTTTCACACAGTTAAGTAACTACAAATTATATATAGGGAGACTCTACAAATTAATCAAGGAAACAATCAATGACACTGTTACTAAATCCACCATCCACACATTTATATTTATATATCCACTCATTCTTCAATGCAAAATAGTGTATTTATAATACATATTTAAATATCAAAGCAAACCACATTCACTGGATGATGTCATCAGTGATGTCACTGACCATGTCATGAATGATGTAATATGTGACATCATCAGCAGTGGATTGCGTACACGCAAGTTATAGTGAGTACACCTAACTATAACGGGGGAAGTTCAATGGTTTTGTATGAGTAAAATATCCAGCTAACTATAATATATATATATATTTATATATACGTGAACGGACCTTCGCGTGCGCGAGGAGCATGCTGATTGGCTGCCAATGTCTGTCAACAGTCCAAAACAGAAATTGTTGGCAGCCATCTTGTGCTTTGGAAGACTGACCAAATCGCGGGGGCATAGTGATAAAGAAGTGTGAGGGGTGCCCAATCCCCCCCACACTGCCCCGGGGACCGCCACCCTCCGTGGCAAAGCTACACAGTCCCCTGGCGCATACTGGAGGCTCCTGGTGGGCTAGTTGGCCCCAGCGACCCCCAGTATGCAAGGGGAATTAGTTCCCCCTCTTCAAACATGCACGGGGGCTTCGTTGCAGAGAGGTGTAAAAAAGGGTGTGGCCTCATTACACCTCCCTGCAATGCAGCCCCCTGGCACATACTGGAGGCTCCTGGTGGGCTAGTTGGCCCCTAGGGACCCCAGTATGCAAGGGGATTAGTTCCCCCTCTGCAAACGCGCCAGGGGGCTGCGTTGCAGAGAGGTGTAAAAAAGGGTGTGGCCTCATTACACCTCTCTGCAATGCAGCCCCCTGGCGCATTCTGCAGGTTCAAGGTGGGCCAATTGGCCCCCAGGGACCCCCAGTATGCAAGGTAAATTAGTTCCCCTTCTGTAAACACGCCCGGGGGCTGCGTTGCAGAGAGGTGTAAAAAAGGGCGTGGCTTCATTACACCTCTCTGCAATGCAGCCCCCTGGCACATACTGGAGGCTCCTGGTGGGCTAGTTGGCCCCTAGGGACCCCAGTATGCAAGGGGATTAGTTCCCCCTCTGCAAACGCGCCAGGGGGCTGCGTTGCAGAGAGGTGTAAAAAAGGGTGTGGCCTCATTACATCTCTCTGCAATGCAGCCCCCTGGCGCATACTGCAGGTTCAAGGTGGGCTAATTGGCCCCCAGGGACCCCCAGTATGCAAGGGGAATTAGTTCCCCTTCTGTAAACCCGCCCGGGGGCTGCGTTGCAGAGAGGTGTAAAAAAAGGGCGTGGCTTCATTACACTTCTCTGCAATGCAGTACCCTGGAGCAGACTAAAGATTTTGTGGGCTTTCAGGTCTTATATAGTTAGGAATTAGCATTTGAAAAACCTTGCAAATTCACTGAAAAAACCATAGGTTTTAGGGGTGTTATAGTTAGCTGGACATTTCACTCATACAAAACCATTGAAATTGCTCCTATATAGTAATTGTACTAACTATATTTCGCGCACCCGCAATCCACTGCTGATGATGTCACATATTACATCATTCATGACATGGTCAGTGACTATCACTGATGACATCATCCACGTGACACTCACATACACCTTTTCATATACTAGTAAAATCTTTCATTACTCTTTGTAAAATACAGAGTATCATATTTGAATCCATTGTCACAGCAATACAAGTATCTAAAAACCAACTCAGTGATTCATAGATGTATACACACATCTAATCACTTACCTGTAGATTCACTCATACATAGAACACTATCAAAAATACTTATACACCTATATCGACATTACACACCAGCACAGATCCTATTCACATATGAAGTCATCCTACTCACGTATGCAAACAATGGATCATACTTACATATTTACTTAGCTACACACTTATACAAACACAACTTCATCTATTCCTTTAGATAGTAAGTCATACTTAGTGAATTATAAAATCATTATTACAAGTATACAGTTATCCATACAGTCACTCACACAATCATTGAGTCTTATGTATACTTATTTATATACAACAACTGACACATACACTGCCTTTTATTTTTCTAGTTTGTTGGACATGTACCATTGAGAAATATATTTGCTCATCACCACACCCATAAAGATAATCACTCACCCAAACAACTGTTAGAACATGTAGTTTTAACTTCATATATATAGTGAATCAAGTATTCACACATCTTTGGGCAGTCACACACCCCCCACCATACCACACACACATTCACTCTCCCATACAAATACTCAGTTAACTAATCAATAACTAATATAGGCATTCACATAGCTAGTTATCAACTGGAGAACCAGTTTACACAACAACTGGCAGTGATACAGATATTCACACCGTTTAGTCACTATCCACTATATTTAGTGAGACACTATAAATTGGTCAAGTAAACAGTAAATTACACTGCTACTAAATCCTCCATCCAAATATTTATTTTTATATATCCACTCATTCTTCAATGCAAATTGCTCTATATATATAATGCATATTTAAATAACGAAGCAAACCACATTCACTGGATGATGTTATCAGTGATGTCATTGGAGAGGTCATCAGTGATGTCACTGACCATGTCATGAATGATGTAATATGTGACATCATCAGCAGTGGATTGCGGGTGCGCGAAATATAGTTAGTACAACTAACTATATAGGAGCAATTTCAATGGTTTTGTATGAGTGAAATGTCCAGCTAACTAGAACACCCCTAAAACTTAGATTTTTGAGTGAATTTTAAAGGTTTTCCAAATGCTAATTCCTAACTATTTAAGGTCTGAAACCTATGATTTTTTCAGTGAGTGAATATATATATATATATATATATATATATATATATATATATATATATATATATATCCAGCAAGTGCAACCTCCCAGGCTCCAACCGCAGCGACCCAGGAAATCACGCAGATCCAATGTAGCTTATTTCAGGCACAAGTTTATTTAAGAGCTGAACCAAACAATCTGACGCGTTTCGGGCATCCGCCCTTGCTCACAGACAGTCAGTGTTGGAAATGGCCACATTTAAATACTCTATGCTTCACAGTGAAAATGCATTTTTTTCTCGTTTTTTTGCTTAGTACCACGTGATTATTGAAAGAGAGGACAAACTACCAATACTACATATTGTAGTCTGTTTTCCAAACATTCACAAGATTAACAATCGGAAATAGGGTGCAATTTATGGTTAAAATCCAAAAATAGTGCGACATTGTTAAAAAGTGTAGTTCATGAAAGATAGTAAAAAAGAAATAAATGCATAAAATGCCTATATTGCATTATACCAAATATTTACAGTCAAAGCCCCCGCATACAAATTGATATTGCAGTGCAAAAATGCATAATAAAGTGCATAGTGCATAATTTAAAATCAATATCTATATAGACGCAATAAAAAATATTATTAGCAGTTGTTTGTGCAAAGTACGCAGTATTGTAAACATCATCATATTGCATCTATTCATATTATGTGCAAATCAACGCAGTTTGTAAACATATGACTCATAGCAGCATATTTATAGGGCAAGGACTGTGTAGTATAGATACCACGAACAACTGTTGTCGCATATCCGATTTTGTAATGTATCTTAAGGAAAAACAGAAAATGCCTATTGTCTATGTCCTCAAAGAAATAGTGTTACCCAAAAGAAATAATAAACAAACATAATGTAATTTTTAAACCACCGTGAATCATTAACAATCTCAGGAAAAAGAATTAAGTGCATAAACCACAACAAGGAGATTTTAAAATTAATCATATGGGGATGGGCGGCAGCCCACCAATACTCCATTGCCAAAGCAGTTAATAAACGGGCCAGTACAAAACTTAATTACAAAAACACATGTAGATCCTCCGTATTATTAAGTCCATTCGGGGATCTGCTATCCAGCTCAAGAATAAAATGAGATTCCATTATTCTGAGCATCTTAACCCTATCTCCGCCCCTTCTTGGTTTTTCTATTGCAGAGATAACGTAATAAGACTGGCACTCCAAATTGTTGTTATGGACAGCCTTGAAGTGCCTGGCCACCGGGTAAGCTGGGTCATTGTTTACGATGGCTCGTAAGTGCTGAAGAATTCTAACATGCACCGGCTGTCGTGTACTTCCGACATATCTCAATGCACATGTGCAAGTTAGAACATAGATAGCGAATTCAGTTTTGCAATTATATTGACCCATGATCTGAATTGGGTCAGGACTGAACGGCGTATAATACTGCCGAGTACTTTTACCAAATTTGCAGGCCCTGCAGGAGGTGCAGCGTTTAAAACCTGATCTGGATTTCATCCATTCCTGTTTCTTCCTGAGTTCTGGAAAGTCATGGCAGATGTGAGACCTGAGTGAGGGGCCCTTCCTAAAGGTAACAACAGGCGCTTCTGCAAGTTGGGGTTTCAGTACTGGATCAGTTTTAAGGACTGGCCATCTCTTAGTTACAATGGATCTTATTTGTCTGGCCTGTCTACTGTAAGAGGTTATGAACCTAGGATTCGTGGTGTTGCCATCCATGGTTTTCGATAGTTCAGCAGTGTTTGTCTCCAATAAAGAGGCACGGGATCTGCATTTAGTTTTTTCCACTGCTGTTTTTAACACTGATTCGCGGTAACCTCTCTCCCGAAACCTACCTAGTGCTTCATCAGTACAGATTTTAAGATCAGATTCTGTACTGCAGATTCTCTTAATTCTTAAGAGCTCGCCCAAAGGGATATTGTCAACCACATGCCGTGGATGCGCACTGCTGGCATGAAGGATGCTGTTGCCAGCAGTGCTTTTCCGGTGTAGCTTTGTTGCTAACTGGCCATTATGAATAAAGACTCTCACATCTAAAAACTCAGCCTCACAGTCACTGATAGAGCTCGTGAATTTTAGATTTTCATTATTGACATTGATGGAATTAATAAACATTTCTGCACTATCACGATACCCCTGCCATAACAAAAAAACGTCATCAATATAACGAAGCCAAAGCAAAACATGATCAGAAAAAACTTTTTTTTAAATATATATTCACTCACTGAAAAAAACATAGGTTTGAGGCCTTAAATAGTTAGGAATTAGCATTTAGAAAACAAATTCATATATATATATATATATATGAATTTTAAAGGTTTTCTAAATGCTAATTCCTAACTATTTAAGGCCTGAAACCTATGTTTTTTTCAGTGAGTGAATATATATATATATATATATATATATATATATATATATATATATATATATATATATATACACACACATATATACATATATACATATATATATATATATACACACACACACACACACACACACACACACACCCTACTGGCGATAGGCAGTAGGTATATATAGTTAGGACCTAGTTACCATAGGAAATTCCGAACATTCTATTGGGAATAACTTTGGCGCCGATTGAGGGATCTGCCTGTAATTTTCCTTAAATTTGCCTCGCTGCGCTCTGCTCCTTACCTGAAAGTTTCGAGGGGATTCGTCAAGCGGGGGCTGAGAAAAAAGGGGGGTCCTAAAACGTTTTTTCCCCATGTTAATTTCCATAGGGACATCCTGACAAGGCTACAGCTTGAACGGCTGAACGGAATTACACCAGATTAGGCAAAATGGTAGGGACTGGTATGCAGCAGTGCCTTTTGTATGTTTAGTTAAAATCCCTCCAGTAGTTCTTGAGAAAATTGAATTTGAAGTGTTTCAAATGGCATTTTCCATGGGACCTTTAGACACGGCTACAGCCCGAACGACTGAACGGAATTACACCATACTTGGCAAAACGGTAGGGACAGGTATGCAGTAGTGCCTTTTCTATATTTGGTGAAAATCCCTACAGTAGTTGTTGAGAAAATTGAATTTGAGCAAATTATATATCTATATGCGCTCAACATTCTATTGGCAATAACTTTGGCGCCGATTGAGGAATCTGTGTGCAATTTTTAAGAATTTTGGCCAGCTCCGCTCCGCTCCTTCCCTGAAAGTTTTGGGGGGATTCGTCAAGCGGGGGCCGAAAGGGAGGTCCCAAAACGTGTTTCCCCCATGTTAATTTCCATAGGGACCTTTAGACATGGCTACAGCCCGAACGGCTGAATGGAATTACATCAAACTTGGCCAAATGGTAGGCCTGGTATGCAGATGTGCCTTTGCTACGTTTGGTGAAAATCCCTCCAGTAGTTCATGAGAAAATTGAATTTGAAATTTTTCAAATGGCATTTTCTATGGGACCTTCAGACACGGCTACAGCCCGAACGGCTGAACGGAATTACACCAAACTTGGCAAAATGGTAGGGACAGGTATGCAGTAGTGCCTTTTCTATATTTGGTGAAAATCCCTACAGTAGTTGTTGAGAAAATTGAATTTGAGCAAATTATATATCTATATTCGCTCACCGTACGCGTACCGTACGCGTACCCTTACGTGCGCGAGCGAGTTTGATTGGCTGGCAGTCGACTGTCAACATTCCAAACCAGGAAGTGTTGGCCACCATCTTGTTTTTCAGGAGAACTGAGGCACAAGATAGCACAAAACAAGAGTGGAAAACACGAAAAGGGGGCAGGGTAGAGACCCCCCAACCCTCTAGCCCTTCTCAGGGGGTCCCAAAAGGACCCCCAAGGGCAAAAAACCCCCCCAAAAAATAGTGGGGTACGCGCACTGTGCGTGTACCCCGCAATTTTAAAAATAAATAAAAACATTTTTGCACTTGGTGGTCCTTCTGGGACCCCCTGAGAAGGGCTAGGGGGTCAGGGGGTCTCAACCCTGCCCCTTTTTCGCGTTTTCCACTCTTGTTTTGTGCTCTCTTGTGCCTCACTTCTCCGGAGAAACAAGATGGCTGCTCAGATGGTCCCAGAAGGATAATAACATATATAAACGTTATCCACTAATAGAATTAGCATTTACAAAACCTTTGAAATTTATTGAAAAAAAATATAGGTTTCACGCCTGATATAGTTAGGAATTAGCATTTAAAAAACCTTGCCAATTCACTGAAAAAACCATAGGTTTCAAGCCTTATATAGTTAGAAATTAGCATTTAAAAAACCTTGCAAATTCACTTAAAAAAAACATAGGTTTCAGGCCTTATATAGTTAGAAATTAGCATTTAAAAAACCTTGCAAATTCACTTAAAAAACCATAGGTTTCAGGCCTTATATAGTTCCGAATTAGCATTTAAAAAACCATTGAAATTGCTCCTAAATAGTTAGTTGTACTAACTATATTTCGCGCACCCGCAATCCACTGCTGATGATGTCACATATTACATCATTCATGACATGGTCAGTGACATCACTGATGACATCACGGATGACATCTCAAATGACATCACTGATGACACCACTGAGATTCTTTTGAAATCCAGTCTGGTTGATTGGGATTAATTTTTTGTTTGATGCCCAGGAGGTTAGTTCTTCCAAGAATAGCCCAGAAAAATATTTAGCATCTATATCTATAAGAGCTATGAGTCTGTAGTTCTTAGGTTCGATCTTATTGCCTTTTCTACAGATTAAGGCTATTATTGAACCCCTCCAGGATGACGGAAGTTGTTCAGCCTTCAAGATATCGATGAAGATCGGGAGCACTTGTTCAGCCCAGTAGGTTGGATCTTGTTTATAGATAATAGGAGGAATGCCATTTGGGCCTGGGGCTCCCTCCTTCCGCAATTCGTCCCTTCAACTGCTCAATCGTACCTGGGAAGTTGGTGTCCGCAACTGAGGGTTTTTGAGTCGTCGCGATCTGCTTGCAGAATTCAGGATTTCTATGGCCCATACTTGGCATTTCATCGTTAAAGTGTTTGAACAAGTAGTTTACCCAGCTTGCCTCTGTAATATTGGAATTCACTCCGGGGGCATTCGAATTATCTATTTCATTAACAGTGTTCCAAAATCTTGAACTGTTGTCGTAAAGTAGTTTTGCCTAAGTTTTTTCTGCGGCTTCTTGTTTGATTCGCCACAGGTTTTCATTCTTTTTGCATTTTAGTGTTCTCAATTTGGAGACTAAGCCGTTGACTCTTCCATCTTTCCTCAGTCCACGAAGGGTGCTGTTGATCGCTGTTTTTATTGCTCTTAAATCAGGCGTTAAGGAGGATTGGGGGTAATTTTTTGGCTTGCTGGTCGAGCAAAGCGATGTTATTTTTGGGCATGTCCGTTTGTCACTTTCTTTAACAAAATTGGGCTTGGTGTTCATTAGGCCAAAGGATTTCAAGAAGGATTCCGAGGCGAGTATTTTGTTGTCGATCTGCTCAACGGTGCTTTCCCAGCTCATCTTTGCTTCTTGCGTTAATCGATCCGGATGGCTGATGTTGCACTTAATTCTATTGCATTTTGCAGAGGTCAGTAGCTTTGGGCCATTTGCTGGAAGTGTTATCACTGTCCCTTGGGCTCTTAGTATTAGTTCTGCGGAAGGTGGTCACTGCAGTCAGATATTCCGATTTTAAAGTTTTGTACTAATACGAACAGTGAGAAAGACAGGAAGGTATAGTCGATTGCTGTGGAGTCGTCGAGTTGTGGAAAATTGCTTCTTGTGGACGGTCCATTTACCGAAATCAGACCCAAGTTGGTTAGATCCTCTGATAAGCTCTTTGATACCTTTGTTTGTTTGCCCCAAGGGCACACTTCCAGAGGTGGAATCCCCCTAACATGCAAATAATCTTCCATTGGGTAGTTCTTTCCTGTTGATTTCGAAAGGAACATATTAAAGTCTCCCGAGAGAATTAGGTTCGGATTGTCCACTTCCGTTACTAGTTTGTTCAGTTCTGTCACCAGGGTAGTAGCAGCGGTTTTTTTCTTCTTTTGGGTGCAGATAGGTATTAACCAAGATTAGTTCTTGCCTACTGGATCCCGGTGTTAGTATTTCCAACTGGACTGCAATGATCCCATTTTCAGATCCCGAACTGTTGGAATTTTGGTAGCCTGGCCTAGGGCAAGACTAGCATATCAGAGGCACAGTGTAAAGGTTGCAAACCACCCAAAAGTAATTCCACGCAATAGCACTCAAAAAGAAAACACTACACCAAAAATGTGTGAAAATACGTACTGCTTTATATAAAAATAATATACTCTCTGTTCTCAAAATAAATATATATAACTTAGAACATTGCAGGTCACTTTTGCATCAGCACTTTTATCTCCTAAACTGTTAAGCAATTAATCAATTAATTTGTCAGTACTCTCACACTTTTTACTCTAGGATTCACAGTTCATTACTTTATAAACACTCAGGTGAAATGTTACTCTGCTAAAACCTTAGGAGAGAAAACTACCACTCAATTTAAGTACATGCAGATTTCATGGAATTAATAGGGTACTTTTCAGCAGTGTTACTTGTCATAAAAATTCCCCATCAGTAGTATTCTCTCATTACATCCAGATCACCTATAAACAGTAGCTCCAATTTCAGGGATATTTACTTCTTTTACTTGTTATTAAACACAGTACAGCTAATAAGTTCACCACATTGGCCAGATCTGGTTTCCTTATGCTATTCCCCAACCTGAGTTTAGCAGGGATTGACTGACCAGTATCTAATTCACTCCTTTGTAGGCACTAGCGCCACTCCCCCTGCATTTCCACTCCTTACTTGTTTCCACCGCGTGGTTGTGTTCTTCTCTGTGTTCAGCAGCAAGATGAACAAAAGGGGGGGAGGGGGAGGGCTGAGCACACCACCGAGGTGGTCAATCACTTAATTGGGGCGAAGGCTCCCTTGAAGCTCCCCTGCTCTCTCCTCACTCGGGCCAGCTCCTCTGCTGGGCGCTCGAGCGGAGAACAGGGCCGATTTCCTACTGCCCCCAACAACAGCCGAGTCTCTCAACTCCCTCTCCCTACTCGGCCAGCTCCTCTGCGTGGCGCGCGAGCAGGGGAGCAGGGAGACACTCACTCTGGCCGCAGCCGGCTCCACACGTTGCTCGGCGAGTCACTGCTCCCGCGGGCATGCGCTGAAGCGCTCGCCCGGATGCTTCTCCTCACGACGATCGGCGGGGCCGCTAATCACTCCGTCATGCGCAGTAGCGCTCGCGCCAGTATCTTCCTACTCTGCGCCCGCTCCCAGGAAGGACGCACTACTCCTGGGCCTGCTCGGGCCTAGGCCCCTCCTGAGGGAATACTAACGCTGACGGGGCATGCGCGATGGCGCCTTGGTATAGCGTCTCGCCCAGGCTCTGCTCTGTAAACCGGGACTTCACTCGATAACGCGACTGGAGCGCGGAAGGTGCCCCCGGGGTCCCGCTCTCAAAGGGAAGCCCTAACAGGCTTCACAGGCTCAGTGGATCCCGGGGGGGGCGCTATTCCAGAGAACTTGATACCTTCCACCAGGGACTCCAGGGTTCAGTTGACTGCAGATCCAGCCAGGGCTCCTCAGGACACAAGCCTTCCCCAGAACCCAGAAAGGTAGGGACAGCGCTGGTTCGATTCTGTACCCAGTTCCCACCTCACAAAGTCCTTTTAGTACTCGAGTTGAAGAAGGGGTTGGGATCTAGGGAAAAAGGTTATCCTTCCTGAGTCTCTTTCTGCTGGGCAGAGGACTGCGCACCGCAGCACTGCAGTCTCCTTCTCCTTAAACTTCCCCTGTATAGTTTGGACAAGGGGCAAGCTAGGCGCCCAGGGTCTCCAGTAACCCTACACAGTGGGGTCAGGACAAATAACCCAAAAAGGGGGATTTTGAGGTGACAACCCAAGGCAGCTTCCCTATCTAGGAGGTCAACCCTATGTCTAACCTCTCCCACCCTTGGCTACAGCCTGTCCTCCAGCTGACTTCCACAGGTAGACAAAATGGCTGCCCCGCATTCCGCCTTATATAGGCTGCCCTTCAGTGGTCCAGAATGGACCAGAAGGTTCTGGAATGCCCTATGTTAGGCTATGGCCAAGTTCTGTTGGTGACAGTTGGGGCAGTTGGTGGCCACCATTTTAGGTGGTGCCAACTTTCCTGTCAGAACAGGCCTCTGGGCCTGAGGTAAAAGACTATGAGGGGGAGAGAGAACACCTATCCCCCTGGCCAACACCTACAAAAAGTCAGTAGACACAAAAATTATTAAGGGTATGAGGGGCAAAAAGGGGACAAAATAAATAAAAATTAGGAGGGACTTCGCCAAGAAGCCAGACAAGTCTAACACAAACATTTTTTATTTAGCAGTTCTTTTACGTGGTTTATTGATTGAATCGAAGTGTATATCGTTAAACCACCTTTCTCGTGACAGTATTTTGAGGTTCTCCTTGCTGGGAGGTGGAATGATTTGAAGCCCTGAAGATGAGGCGGCTCTGCTGACGGACACGAATGGACGCCTGCGGGTAGAGCTCCGTGCCGAGCTCCCCTTCCCGGCGCAATTCTCCGAAGAACCACCCTGCAGAGCCGGCCGAAAACTACCAGCGCGAGGTCCACACACCCTGACACGGCACCTGTCCAAGTTTGGTGCCGATCGGACCCGTCACGCTATACCGGGGAAACCCGAGGAGCTGCTGCCGCACACGTCGACCCCGGGCCCGGCGGACCCCCAAGACACACCGGGGATCCAGGGGCAGAGGTAGGCCCAGAGGCGGGGCCAGCGTCGAACACCAGCGGAACGCGCACACCCGCGATTGGGGCCACCTGCAGCTCGCCCTCAGCAACGGGTGGACACAGCACCTTACACACAGTGGTACTCGGGGTCGGCCCAGTGGAGGGGAGACCGAGGGGAAGACACCTGGGACTGGAGGCCGGAACCAGACGGGCGCAGAGGCAAGGAGCCAACTCCCTTCACCCGACACCACGTTGCCCAACACCGAGGAGTGGCGGAGGGTGAGCGATCTAGGCCCGAGTGTCTGAGGGTGTAGACATTGTGAGAGTGCCTGTGCACGGCAGCGGCAGGACTCGGCTGAGGGCCGCACGCACACAGAGCAACAGCTGCGGCGCAAAACGCGCGAAACCTTCGCCGCCAGCAGCGCCGGAGACATGCCATCGCCAAAGGGGCGAGCAACACGCCTCGGAACTGGTTACAGTGCAGACTCCCGACCTGGAGTGGGACCCCAGTGTCCATACCACGTGTGCAGCACCGGCGCGCAAAGGCGCCCGACATCGGACCCCCAGGCAGGACCACAAAATGGCGCCCACAGCGCTGCGCTGGTGAATACAAGCCTTAACGCCCTCAGCACAGGGGAGAACAGACGCCGGGCCCACAGCTCACAGGCAGCGGACGACATAGGTGACCGACGCAACCCACCTAGCCGCCACCCTCATGCGCAGGGCCGCCTATGCACATATGGCGAAGGCTGGACCGAGCAGAACAGTGACAAATCCACGGAACGAGCACGGCCGTCAATTGTGGCATTGAGAGGTGCAACGCATCAGGGGGCCCACGGACGACCGGTGAGCCCAGTCGAGCCCAGTCGACACACAGCAAGCAGCCTGGGAGAAACACGCTACAGCCGAACGGCGAGAGTGGGCCAGACGGTCTGCCCATCCGGATCTGAGCACCAGCAACCGCCATCACACGAGCGGACACACTAACTGCTAGCCCACCACTGGTCGCTGCCTTGAAGTCTCAGCCCCGATCTCCAGCCCTCCACGGATTCGCATCCTGACCCACCTACCGGGAACCACCTCGCTGCGGGCCTTGCTGGGGGCGCTGGCAGCTGACCTGGGCACTGATGTCTAACGGGACCAGGGTACGGACCGGGACGGGAGGCGCCAATAACAAAGGCAAGATGGACAAATCAGGCAAGACCGCCGATCAGGACCAGACAGCGGCGAAACTTGACACCATGCTAGCGGCCATGGAAAGGCTGGAGGAGTCTATCCAACTCACTCGCACCTCCCTGGCCACCAAGATCGACAGTGTGTCCATAGACCTCACACACCTGCGAGCGGATCATAAAAAGCTGGCGGACCGCACCAAGTCCCTGGAAGGCAACGTGAAGGAGCTCGAACCCCAAGTAGGACAATCGAATAAGCACATCCAGGACCTGCTGAACAGGGTGGAATTCCTAGAAGACAGAGCCGAGGACGCAGAAGGCAGGGCCCGAAGAAACAATGTGCGACTAGTTGGAATTCCGGAGAAATGAGAGGGTAGGAACCCGGAGGAACACATGGAGCGCTGGTTGACATCTATCCTGCCGGAGGGTTCACTCTCGCCTCACTTCGTGGTGGAACGCGCCCACAGGGTTCCCACCAAGCCCTTGGCGACCGGCTCTAACCCGAGACCCATGCTTCTCCGCATATTGAACTACAGGGACAGAGACTCAATACTCCGTGAGGCACGCAAAGTCCAAGACGTACGAATTGACAACGCGCAGGTGATGTTCTTCGCGGACTATACAACACAAGTGCAGAGGCAAAGACACTCTTTCCTAGCGGTGAAACAACGTTTGCGCCAACAAGGCCTACAATATTCCTTGTTATTTCCGGCCAAATTGAGAGTGATAGCCGGTGAGCGGACACATTTCTTCACAGATCCTAACGAGGTGGAGGCATGGCTGGACAGCGGCACGGACACTGCCCCCAGAGCAACTGCGGATCGCTCTGGCGGACGCCAACCTGGCGGGAACAGGAGGCGGCGCCAACCTCGACAACGAACACAGACGGGCGCGAGCGGAGCATCGGGAACACCCCCACCAGCTGACGCTGCGCAACAGGAAAAGCAGGATGCCCTCCGCCTCGTGATGGAACTCAGTCGCTCCCCCACCCTGAGCGAGCCGGCTGGTGGCAGCGCGCGAGACCTTCCCAGCAACGACGAAGCCATCTATGGCGTACCGGACTCTCCGGCGACGGAAGCTGGACCGGATGTCACTCCTCAAACTGCAGATTACATCAGCTGACCACATCATAGGATGCGACACCCTGGAGCTCCTTACTGAACACTGCGGCGCTAACCACGAGGGGACTGCTGACCTACGCCGCGATGCACTGGCCGACTGGAACTCTCGGGTCGGCAGGCGCCGCACCCAGCCCTAACTGAACACTGGGAGCCAATACCTAGGCTAATTCCTTTTTAATGTATATAAGGCCTGGAGACAACTTGGCGGCTGGTGTGCAATCGGCACATGGCTCATGGGAACACCTGCTTAACAGCCGACCGACCAGGACACGTAATGTATGGTGTTTAATGCATGAATATAGGACTCCCCTGTATATCGCATGAGGCCTGGGCTACCATATCCTTCCCGGGAAATGGGTCAGCCCTCATAGAATGACACTGTAAACTCATGAACCATTGCTATAGCGCGCACTGCATAGCAACCCCCCCAGAATTAGTCTTTGTTACTCTCCTTGAGAGCATGGACGGGAGCATGTTTGGCCTCCAACCTTTTGGTATTCCTCATGTTCATCTTGTTAAATGGCTAAATGTTCCGCTAGCCGGGTTATTCACCCCCCTTTTTTACACTAATGCTATGGCGTGTAAGACTGAATGTACTCCTGATAAACAGTGGGCAGATTGGACACGTGGTGGAGACTGTGGGGCTCGCGGGGGTTGGCGGGGGGGAATGGGACAGGGGCTTTGCTAAAGAACTGTAATGTCTGTGATTAAAATATGTACATGGAATGTGAGGGGTATGCACACACCATCTAGGCGATACCAGATTTACTCATACCTCAAACGCCATCATGTACAGATAGCCCTCTTACAAGAGACACACCTCTGTGAGTCGGAAGTCAACACCTTACGACGCAGGTGGCGGGGACAGTTGTATGCCACACACCACTCTTCCTACGCCAAAGGGACACTGGTGTGGGTGCGACCGGGCACGCCATGGGCCGCACTGGAATCTCAGGTGGACCCTGGAGGGAGGTATGTAGTTCTCAAGGGCAGGTTGGACGGGAACCCACTAGTACTGGCCTCGATCTATGCACCCAACACAGGGCTGTCAGACTTCTTAGTGCAATTGTCAAACAAGCTGGCACCGTGGCACGGCATCCCGTGGGTACTGGGTGGGGATTACAACTGCACTTTAGACCCCGCCCTGGACCGTTCCCGCCCCCCCCACCGCTCAACTCCCCAGCGCAACACACTGCGCGTGCCCTCCAGGACTGGTCCACACAATGGGACTTGCAAGATGCGTGGCGCAGCCATAACCCCAACACCAAAATTTACTCATACTACTCGGGGGCACATGACCTACACGTGCGCCTCGACAGGTACATGGTCACCAGGGAGTTGCTGCCAGTCGTCAGGGACACGCACTACATGGGCCGCACGCACTCTGATCACAACCCCCACCTCATGGAACTGGCCTGGGAACAGCCAAGACCGCCGATACCCACCTGGAGGCTGCAACCTGACTTATTACTAGATGGCCCATTTAGGACCTCAATAGGTGCACAAACAGCGCAATACTTTGAGGACAACAGTGGGACTGCTTCCACGCCTCAGATAGAATGGGACGCATTCAAAGTGGTCCTCAGGGGACAGTGTCTAGGCACACAGGCTCACTCCAGACGACAGACAGAGGCAGACCTCAAACGTCTGGAAACAGACCTGCTACAAGCAGAACGGGAAGCGTCCGAGGGCGCCGACACTAGGCTATTGGAAGCGAGGGCGGATCATGACAGATTAATGGGTAGACTAAAACAAGTCAACTATGCCGCTCACTCGGCCCGCACACACCGCTATAGCGACTAACCAGGCAAACTGTTGGCCTGGTTGATACAACGTGAAGACCGAACCTCCCCGGTGACGGCGATAAGCCCAGCCACCGACACAATGGTGTATACACAGGCGGACATCCATTCCGCTTTTGTGACACATTATAATGCGCTATATCGGTCACAACTACAGAATCCGCAACCAGATATCATGACGTACCTAGACGAAGTGACACTCCCCACTCCGACCGACAACCAACGGGACGATCTTGGATCACAGTTAACGGCGGAAGAGCTACGTGACGCCATCTTCGCCCTTTCCAATGGCAAAGCCCCAGGCCCAGACGGGCTGCCAGCTGAATACTACAAGGCCTACTCGGACATTCTAATCCCCGAACTACTCAGAACATACTCGGCGGCGTTAGAGGACTCATCCTTACCCAAGTCCATGAATGAAGCAACATTGGTGTCTCTCCTCAAACCGGGCACGCTCCTCGGCTCATATAGGCCACTGGCACTGTTGAATACAGATTACAAGATCCTGGCGTCGACCCTAGCCCGAAGACTGGCGGCCCTGGTGCCTGCCTTAGTACACAAAGATCAGAACGGCTTTGTTCTAACGAGATACACCTCCCAGAACATAAGGAGGCTGTTCCGAGTGCAGGAGTACAATCAATCAATCAATCAAAGACATTTGTAGAGCGCACTACCTACCCGTAGGGTCTCGAGGCGCTTAGTACGCAGTCCAGAACTGGCCGAGATCGGGCTGCTTAATTTTAGACCTTGAAAAAGCGTTCGACTCCGTGGAATGGCCTTATTTACTAGCAGTGCTGCGCAAATTTGACCTGGGGGACGACTACATCGAACTGGTAGGATTACTGTACAGGAGACCTGAGGTGAGAGTACGCACGGGCAGACTGCTGTCCGAGGCCATCAGAGTCAGGAGGGGCACCAGGCAAGGTTGCCTGTTCTCCCCACTACTCTTCGCACTGGCGATGGAGCCTTTAGCCGAGCGAATGCGTAACAGGGGCACACAATGGGGCATTCCACTGGCAGGTGGTACACACATAATATCACTGTACGCTGACGACTTACTTCTGTACGTCAGAGACCTCGAACACCTGCCCCCGGAACTGTCGGACATCTTCAGAGCGTTCGAGATCATGTCAGGCCTAAAAGTCAACTGGGCCAAATCGGGGGCGTACCCATTTGCTCCTGACACCCCAGACCCTGAGCTCAGGATCAATAGTCGGGATGAGTACTGCCCCCCCCCCGCCCCACTCGCGAAGCACATCCACCGCTGATTCCGCATCGCCCTCTCTGTCCTACTAGGACGAGCACGAACCGACCACGACACCACCCTCGGACCCCCCACTGCATGATCAAATGTCTATCACACCACACGCCATACACTTCCAAGTTTGGTAACCCCACACCTCCCCGTTCTTATTATCCTAACCTCTCCTTTACAACATAATAGCGAGGAAGTCATGATTGAGCTATGATTCCATCATAGTATTTCACTGTGAAGTAACAATGTAACTTATGCTTTGCTCCGTGTTCCATGTATGCAACTTTTTCGAGTTTTAATGTTGCGAAATACTGTACAATTCATGCTTTCTTTATCCTGTGAACTAAATAAAGGATATATATTTTTTTTTTAAATGAAGCGGCTCTGCTGACCAAGTTTCTTGTAGCAGTATTAAGTCATACTGCTGAAAATATAGCAATAGATCCTTGTTGGTAATTTTAGCTCCTAGACGGTTTATATTCCAAGAACACAATTTAAGTGTCCGAATTATATTTGAGGCAATGTCGGATCGCTCTGCAGACTGTCATTGGCTGGGCTGTCTAGAGTTAATTGTTCTTGCGATCCAGTCGCCATTCAACGCTTCCCTTCACGGAAAAGAACAACCCAGGTACTGGTGCATTTTTCTAGTGCTTTATTAGTGCAAAATGGTAAGCCAGCAATCCGATATATATATATATATATATATATATATATATATATATATATATATATATATATATATATATATATATATATATATATATATATATATATATATATATATATATATATATATATATATATAATTCTCTTTATTCGAATGACAACACATCCAAAAAAAGATACAGTAACCCAATCCTAAAATCAGTACAAACTAAATAACTACACAACGAGTTGAGACAAAGCAAGATACTAAGAACCCCACAAATCTATGGTTATATACCCCATCCCACCAAGGTTAACCTCATAAATACAAAGCAATAGGGATTCATTCAATTTTTGATAACCTAGATTTGTTAGCTGCCCGCAGAAAACTGATCACAACAAGAAGGGTACGGGGTTTAAAAGCAACTGTAAATTCATAAGTGCCACTTTGAGCGTGTACTGTAGAGATCTAAGATCTCAGCCACAGGGGGCTATTTGGGATGAGGAAGAGAAAGAAAACACTTGTGAGGCTAAAAGATGGTGGAGTTGTTTAAATATAAGGCGCAGAATTAAAAATCTATTGCGGGCGCTAGAAAGTGCACTAAGGTATGGTTCCATACCTAGCACTGACTTTAGCATTACATAAGCCCTCACTGAAGGTTTACTAAGCTCAATATATTAGCGCTGAGCAGAAATAAATGTGTAGTATACCTCTTTTGTAAGGTTCAAATCCCCAGGACAAAGTGATGTGTGCAAAGAAAAGGTCTGGCCTACCCATGGCCTGTGCAGTTTCCGTAATGTAAAGTCACCAGGGAATTTTAAGGCCCTGCTCCATGGCCAAACTGTCCGCTAAAATCAAGCGGTTTAAACCCTTATCTTCACAGTACCAGATCTTTATCCAGCAAAGTAATGGTTCAGTTGCCACTTGATCTACCAGATAATCCACCCCTAGCTCTTCATGAACAGACCAGGCTGGTGTACCTTGGGGGACTCGCAGGATCCGCTGTAAAAACATATTTTTCTCCATATGTAAACTATAAGGGATATACCCTCACACTTCACTGCCATATACAACTTTTGCAATAATCTTGGATTTATACAGTTTTAAGGTATCCTCCGGAGCCCATGAACCCAGTCTACTGGCAAAGCTGGTGATGGCCCCAGCGGATTTATTCAGCTGGCTGCGCTTCGCATCTAAGAGGGCTCTCAACTGTAGACAGTCATCGAATAACACTCCTAGGTAGGGGAAAGCAGAAACCTTAGCCAGAACATGATAAATATGTAGACAAACCTTCTGGCTTTGTTAACAACAATAAACAATGTCAAAGTCTCTCTTTTACACTCCTTAAGCCACGTGACCAAAAAGGGGTCCCTACAATCCTCAGCTGAACAGCAATGGTTCCAGCTCTGGAAATGCTTTGAAACCCCATAAACTTTTTATGCAGTAACTGTATACACCCTAGGAAAAACAGAGTGACTTTGAGAAATTATTTCTGGGGGGCTACTGCACTCCCTGTAGCCCCACACAACATTTGTGTAACATGTTTTTGGTACACCTGCACAAATTGGCACCACCAAATCAGGAGCAAAGAATAATAAATGAAGGGCTCCTGTCACTAATTTATTATTCATTATTTCAGTTTTCTTTCTTCTTTTTGGCGTGTCCCAGTCTTTCTTACCATGACACCCACTTCTCTGTTTTTCATTGTGGGTTGGGGGAGAGAGAGAGTCCACAAGACCCCTGTGACCTGCCTACTCCCTGCAGGCAGCCCCTTTATCGCCACATCC